>NW_027479086.1:153042-235388 GCF_051014685.1 Ptiloglossa arizonensis
TGCTCCAATCGCTTAACCAGAATGCCCTAGGGGAAAAATACACATACCGTTGTAATCGGGCGAGTTTCTACTTTCAGACGCAGAAGGAATTTTTGGGTTTGGTCAATCGGTTCGCGAGATATGGGACTTTGAAGCTAAGAAATGGTTGAGAAGAAAACAAATTTTTCGCAATTCTGCTTCTCCAAACGCTTAACCAGAATGGCCTAGGGAAAAAATACGCACACCGTTGTAATCGGGAGAGTTTCTACTTTCAGACGCAACAGGAATTTTTGGGTTTGGTCAATCCGTTCGCGAGATATGGGAGTTTGAAGCCAAGGAATGGTTGAGAAGGCAAAAAATTTTTCGCAATTCTGCTACTCCAAACGCTTAACCAGAATGGCCTAGGGAAAAAATACACATACCGTTGTAATCGGGCGAGTTTCTACCTTCAAATTCAATAGGAATTTTTGGGTTAGATCAATCCGTTCGCGCGATATGAGAGTTTGAAGCTAAGAAATGGTTGAGAAGACAACAAATTTCTCGCACTTCTGCTGCTCCAATCGCTTAACCAGAATGCCCTAGGGGAAAAATACAAATACCGTTGTAATCGGGCGAGTTTCTACTTTCAGACGCAGAAGGAATTTTTGGGTTTGGTCAATCGGTTCGCGAGATATGGGACTTTGAAGCTAAGAAATGGTTGAGAAGACAACAAATTTTTCGCAATTCTGCTTCTCCAAACGCTTAACCAGAATGGCCTAGGGAAAAAATACGCACACCGTTGTAATCGGGCGAGTTTCTACTTTCAGACGCAGAAGGAATTTTTGGGTTTGGTCAATCGGTTCGCGAGATATGGGACTTTGAAGCTAAGAAATGGTTGAGAAGACAACAAATTTTTCGCAATTCTGCAGCTCCAAACGCTTAACCAGAATGGCCTAGGGAAAAAATACGCACACCGTTGTAATCGGGCGAGTTTCTACTTTCAGACGCAGCAGGAATTTTTGGGTTTGGTCAATCCGTTCGCGAGATATGGGACTTTGAAGCTAAGAAATGGTTGAGAAGACAACAAATTTTTCGCAATTCTGCTGCACCAAACGCTTAACCAGAATGGCCTAGGGAAAAAATACAGATACTGTTGTAATCGGGCGAGTTTCTACCTTCAGACGCAACAGGAATTTTTGGGTTAGGTCAATCCGTTCGCGAGATATGGGAGTTTGAAGCCAAGAAATGGTTGAGAAGACAACAAATTTTTCGCAATTCTGCTGCTCCAAACGCTTAACCTGAATGGGCTAGGGAAAAAATACACATACCGTTGTAATCTGGCGAGTTTCTACTTTCAGATGCAATAGGAATTTTTGGGTTAGGTCAATCCGTTCGCGAGATATGGTACTTTGAAGCCAAGAAATGGTTGAGAAGGCAAAAAATTTTTCGCAATTCTGCTGCTCCAAACGCTTAACCAGAATGGGCTAGGGAAAAAATACACATACCGTTGTAATCGGGAGAGTTTCTACTTTCAGACGCAACAGGAATTTTTGGGTTTGGTCAATCCGTTCGCGAGATATGGGAGTTTGAAGCCAAGAAATGGTTGAGAAGGCAAAAAATTTTTCGCAATTCTGCTGCTCCAAACGCTTAACCAGAATGGCCTAGGGACAAAATACAGATACCGTTGTAATCGGGCGAGTTTCTACTTTCAGATGCAATAGGAATTTTTGGGTTAGGTCAATCCGGTCGAGAGATATGGGTGTTTGAAGCCGAGAAATGGTAGAGAGGGCAAAAGATTTTTCGCAAATCTGCTGCTCCAAACGCTTAACCAGAATGGCCTAGGGAAAAAATTCACATACCGTTGTAATCGGGCGAGTTTCTACTTTCAGACGCAACAGGAATTTTTGGGTTAGTTCAATCCGTTCGCGAGATATGGGAGTTTGAAGCTAAGAAGTGGTTGAGAAGGCAACAAATTTTTCGCACTTCTGCTGCTTCAAACGCTTAACCAGAATGGCCTAGGGAAAAAATACACATACCGTTGTAATCGGGCGAGTTTCTACTTTCAGATGCAATAGGAATTTTTGGGTTAGGTCAATCCGTTCGCGAGATATGGGATTTTGAAGCCAAGAAATGGTTGAGAAGGCAAAAAATTTTTCGCAA
Source organism: Ptiloglossa arizonensis (assembly GCF_051014685.1). Classification (NCBI taxonomy): domain Eukaryota; kingdom Metazoa; phylum Arthropoda; class Insecta; order Hymenoptera; family Colletidae; genus Ptiloglossa; species Ptiloglossa arizonensis. The sequence continues at coordinate 155,161 of NW_027479086.1, forward strand.
TTCTGCTGCTCCAAACGCTTAACCTGAATGGGCTAGGGAAAAAATACACTTACCGTTGTAATCTGGCGAGTTTCTACTTTCAGATGCAATAGGAATTTTTGGGTTAGGGCAATCCGTTCGAGAAATATGGGAGTTTGAAGCCAAGAAATGGTTGAGAAGGCAAAATATTTTTCGCAATTCTGCTGCTCCAAACGCTTAACCAGAATGGCCTAGGGAAAAAATACAGATACCGTTGTAATCGGGCTAGTTTCTACTTTCAGATGCAATAGGAATTTTTGGGTTAGGTCAATCCGTTCGCGAGATATGGGAGTTTGAAACCAAGAAATGGTTGAGAAGGCAAAAAATTTTTCGCAATTCTGCAGCTCCAAACGCTTAACCAGAATGGCCTAGGGAAAAAATACACATACCGTTGTAATCGGGCGAGTTTCTACCTTCAAATTCAATAGGAATTTTTGGGTTAGATCAATCCGTTCGCGCGATATGAGAGTTTGAAGCTAAGAAATGGTTGAGAAGACAACAAATTTTTCGCAATTCTGCTTCTCCAAACGCTTAACCAGAATGGCCTAGGGAAAAAATACGCACACCGTTGTAATCGGGCGAGTTTCTACTTTCAGACGCAGCAGGAATTTTTGGGTTTGGTCAATCCGTTCGCGAGATATGGGACTTTGAAGCTAAGAAATGGTTGAGAAGACAACAAATTTTTCGCAATTCTGCTGCTCCAAACGCTTAACCAGAATGGCCTAGGGAAAAAATACAGATACCGTTGTAATCGGGCGAGTTTCTACCTTCAGACGCAACAGGAATTTTTGGGTTAGGTCAATCCGTTCGCGAGATATGGGAGTTTGAAGCCAAGAAATGGTTGAGAAGGCAAAAAATTTTTCGCAATTCTGCTGCTCCAAACGCTTAACCAGAATGGGCTAGGGAAAAAATACACATACCGTTGTAATCGGGAGAGTTTCTACTTTCAGACGCAACAGGAATTTTTGGGTTTGGTCAATCCGTTCGCGAGATATGGGAGTTTGAATCCAAGGAATGGTTGAGAAGGCAAAAAATTTTTCGCAATTCTGCTACTCCAAACGCTTAACCAGAATGGCCTAGGGAAAAAATACACATACCGTTGTAATCGGGCGAGTTTCTACCTTCAAATTCAATAGGAATTTTTGGGTTAGATCAATCCGTTCGCGCGATATGAGAGTTTGAAGCTAAGAAATGGTTGAGAAGACAACAAATTTTTCGCACTTCTGCTGCTCCAATCGCTTAACCAGAATGCCCTAGGGGAAAAATACACATACCGTTGTAATCGGGCGAGTTTCTACTTTCAGACGCAGAAGGAATTTTTGGGTTTGGTCAATCGGTTCGCGAGATATGGGACTTTGAAGCTAAGAAATGGTTGAGAAGACAACAAATTTTTCGCAATTCTGCTTCTCCAAACGCTTAACCAGAATGGCCTAGGGAAAAAATACGCACACCGTTGTAATCGGGCGAGTTTCTACTTTCAGACGCAGCAGGAATTTTTGGGTTTGTTCAATCCGTTCGCGAGATATGGGACTTTGAAGCTAAGAAATGGTTGAGAAGACAACAAATTTTTCGCAATTCTGCTGCTCCAAACGCTTATCCAGAATGGGCTAGGGAAAAAACACACATACCGTTGTAATCGGGCGAGTTTCTACTTTCAGACGCAACAGGAATTTTTGGGTTAGGTCAATCCGTTCGCGAGATATGGGAGTTTGAAGCCAAGAAATGGTTGAGAAGGCAAAAAATTTTTCGCAATTCTGCTGCTCCAAACGCTTAACCAGAATGGCCTAGGGAAAAAATACAGATACCGTTGTAATCGGGCGAGTTTCTACTTTCAGATGCAATAGGAATTTTTGGGTTAGGTCAATCCGTTCGAGAGATATGGGTGTTTGAAGCCGAGAAATGGTAGAGAGGGCAAAAGATTTTTCGCAATTCTGCTGCGCCAAACGCTTAACCAGAATGGCCTAGGGAAAAAATTCACATACCGTTGTAATCGGGCGAGTTTCTACTTTCAGACGCAACAGGAATTTTTGGGTTAGTTCAATCCGTTCGCGAGATATGGGAGTTTGAAGCTAAGAAGTGGTTGAGAAGGCAACAAATTTTTCGCACTTCTGCTGCTTCAAACGCTTAACCAGAATGGCCTAGGGAAAAAATACAGATACCGTTGTAATCGGGCGAGTTTCTACTTTCAGATGCAATAGGAATTTTTGGGTTTGGTCAATCCGTTCGCGAGATATGGGATTTTGAAGCCAAGAAATGGTTGAGAAGGCAAAATGTTTTTCGCAATTCTGCTGCTCCAAACGCTTAACCAGAATGGCTTAGGGAAAAAATACCGATACCGTTGTAATCGGGCGAGTTTCTACCTTCAGACGCAACAGGAATTTTTGGGTTAGGTCAATCCGTTCGCGAGCTATGGGAGTTTGAAGCCAAGAAATGGTTGAGAAGACAACAAATTTTTCGCAATTCTGCTGCTCCAAACGCTTAACCTGAATGGGCTAGGGAAAAAATACACATACCGTTGTAATCTGGCGAGTTTCTACTTTCAGATGCAATAGGAATTTTTGGGTTAGGTCAATCCGTTCGCGAGATATGGGACTTTGAAGCTAAGAAATGGTTGAGAAGACAACAAATTTTTCGCAATTCTGCTGCTCCAAACGCTTATCCAGAATGGGCTAGGGAAAAAATACACATACCGTTGTAATCGGGCGAGTTTCTACTTTCAGACGCAACAGGAATTTTTGGGTTAGGTCAATCCGTTCGCGAGATATGGGAGTTTGAAGCCAAGAAATGGTTGAGAAGGCAAAAAATTTTTCGCAATTCTGCTGCTCCAAACGCTTAACCAGAATGGCCTAGGGAAAAAATACAGATACCGTTGTAATCGGGCGAGTTTCTACTTTCAGATGCAATAGGAATTTTTGGGTTAGGTCAATCCGTTCGAGAAATATGGGAGTTTGAAGCCAAGAAATGGTTGAGAAGGCAAAATATTTTTCGCAATTCTGCTGCTCCAAACGCTTAACCAGAATGGCCTAGGGAAAAAATACAGATACCGTTGTAATCGGGCGAGATTCTACTTTCAGATGCAATAGGAATTTTTGGGTTAGGTCAATCCGTTCGCAAGATATGGGAGTTTGAAGCCAAGAAATGGTTGAGAAGGCAAAAAATTTTTCGCAATTCTGCAGCTCCAAACGCTTAACCAGAATGGCCTAGGGAAAAAATACACATACCGTTGTAATCGGGCGAGTTTCTACCTTCAAATTCAATAGGAATTTTTGGGTTAGATCAATCCGTTCGCGCGATATGAGAGTTTGAAGCTAAGAAATGGTTGAGAAGACAACAAATTTTTCGCACTTCTGCTGCTCCAATCGCTTAACCAGAATGCCCTAGGGGAAAAATACACATACCGTTGTAATCGGGCGAGTTTCTACTTTCAGACGCAGAAGGAATTTTTGGGTTTGGTCAATCGGTTCGCGAGATATGGGACTTTGAAGCTAAGAAATGGTTGAGAAGACAACAAATTTTTCACAATTCTGCTTCTCCAAACGCTTAACCAGAATGGCCTAGGGAAAAAATACGCATACCGTTGTAATCGGGCGAGTTTCTACCTTCAAATTCAATAGGAATTTTTGGGTTAGATCAATCCGTTCGCGCGATATGAGAGTTTGAAGCTAAGAAATGGTTGAGAAGACAACAAATTTTTCGCAATTCTGCTGCTCCAAACGCTTAACCAGAATGGCCTAGGGAAAAAATACAGATACCGTTGTAATCGGGCTAGTTTCTACCTTCACACGCAACAGGAATTTTTGGGTTAGGTCAATCCGTTCGCGAGATATGGGAGTTTGAAGCCAAGAAATGGTTGAGAAGATAACAAATTTTTCGCAATTCTGCTGCTCCAAACGCTTAACCTGAATGGGCTGGGGAAAAAATACACATACCGTTGTAATCTGGCGAGTTTCTACTTTCAGATGCAATAGGAATTTTTGGGTTAGGTCAATCCGTTCGCGAGATATGGGACTTTGAAGCTAAGAAATGGTTGAGAAGACAACAAATTTTTCGCAATTCTGCTGCTCCAAACGCTTATCCAGAATGGGCTAGGGAAAAAATACACATACCGTTGTAATCGGGCGAGTTTCTACTTTCAGACGCAACAGGAATTTTTGGGTTAGGTCAATCCGTTCGCGAGATATGGGAGTTTGAAGCCAAGAAATGGTTGAGAAGGCAAAAAATTTTTCGCAATTCTGCTGCTCCAAACGCTTAACCAGAATGGGCTAGGGAAAAAATACACATACCGTTGTAATCGGGAGAGTTTCTACTTTCAGACGCAACAGGAATTTTTGGGTTTGGTCAATCCGTTCGCGAGATATGGGAGTTTGAAGCCAAGGAATGGTTGAGAAGGCAAAAAATTTTTCGCAATTCTGCTACTCCAAACGCTTAACCAGAATGGCCTAGGGAAAAAATACACATACCGTTGTAATCGGGCGAGTTTCTACCTTCAAATTCAATAGGAATTTTTGGGTTAGATCAATCCGTTCGCGCGATATGAGAGTTTGAAGCTAAGAAATGGTTGAGAAGACAACAAATTTTTCGCACTTCTGCTGCTCCAATCGCTTAACCAGAATGCCCTAGGGGAAAAATACACATACCGTTGTAATCGGGCGAGTTTCTACTTTCAGACGCAGAAGGAATTTTTGGGTTTGGTCAATCGGTTCGCGAGATATGGGACTTTGAAGCTAAGAAATGGTTGAGAAGACAACAAATTTTTCGCAATTCTGCTTCTCCAAACGCTTAACCAGAATGGCCTAGGGAAAAAATACGCACACCGTTGTAATCGGGCGAGTTTCTACTTTCAGACGCAGCAGGAATTTTTGGGTTTGTTCAATCCGTTCGCGAGATATGGGACTTTGAAGCTAAGAAATGGTTGAGAAGACAACAAATTTTCGCAACTCTGCTGCTCCAAACGCTTAACCTGAATGGGCTAGGGAAAAAATACACATACCATTGTAATCTGGCGAGTTTCTACTTTCAGATGCAATAGGAATTTTTGGGTTAGGTCAATCCGTTCGCGAGATATGGGACTTTGAAGCTAAGAAATGGTTGAGAAGACAACAAATTTTTCGCAATTCTGCTGCTCCAAACGCTTAACCAGAATGGCCTAGGGAAAAAATACAGATACCGTTGTAATCGGGCGAGTTTCTACTTTCAGATGCAATAGGAATTTTTGGGTTAGGTCAATCCGTTCGCGAGATATGGGATTTTGAAGCCAAGAAATGGTTGAGAAGGCAAAATGTTTTTCGCAATTCTGCTGCTCCAAACGCTTAACCAGAATGGCTTAGGGAAAAAATACCGATACCGTTGTAATCGGGCGAGTTTCTACCTTCAGACGCAACAGGAATTTTTGGGTTAGGTCAATCCGTTCGCGAGATATGGGACTTTGAATCCAAGAAATGGTTGAGAAGACAACAAATTTTCGCAACTCTGCTGCTCCAAACGCTTAACCTGAATGGGCTAGGGAAAAAATACACATACCGTTGTAATCTGACGAGTTTCTACTTTCAGATGCAATAGGAATTTTTGGGTTAGGTCAATCCGTTCGCGAGATATGGGACTTTGAAGCTAAGAAATGGTTGAGAAGACAACAAATTTTTCGCAATTCTGCTGCTCCAAACGCTTATCCAGAATGGGCTAGGGAAAAAACACACATACCGTTGTAATCGGGCGAGTTTCTACTTTCAGACGCAACAGGAATTTTTGGGTTAGGTCAATCCGTTCGCGAGATATGGGAGTTTGAAGCCAAGAAATGGTTGAGAAGGCAAAAAATTTTCCGCAATTCTGCTGCTCCAAACGCTTAACCAGAATGGCCTAGGGAAAAAATACAGATACCGTTGTAATCGGGCGAGTTTCTACTTTCAGATGCAATAGGAATTTTTGGGTTAGGTCAATCCGTTCGAGAGATATGGGTGTATGAAGCCGAGAAATGGTAGAGAGGGCAAAAGATTTTTCGCAATTCTGCTGCTCCAAACGCTTAACCAGAATGGCCCAGGGAAAAAATTCACATACCGTTGTAATCGGGCGAGTTTCTACTTTCAGACGCAACAGGAATTTTTGGGTTAGTTCAATCCGTTCGCGAGATATGGGAGTTTGAAGCTAAGAAGTGGTTGAGAAGGCAACAAATTTTTCGCACTTCTGCTGCTTCAAACGCTTAACCAGAATGGCCTAGGGAAAAAATACACATACCGTTGTAATCGGGCGAGTTTCTACTTTCAGATGCAATAGGAATTTTTGGGTTAGGTCAATCCGTTCGCGAGATATGGGATTTTGAAGCCAAGAAATGGTTGAGAAGGCAAAATGTTTTTTCGCAATTCTGCTGCTCCAAACGCTTAACCAGAATGGCCTAGGGAAAAAATACGCATACCGTTGTAATCGGGCGAGTTTCTACTTTCAGACTCAGCAGGAATTTTTGGGTTTGGTCAATCCGTTCGCGAGATATGGGTCTTTGAAGCTAAGAAATGGTTGAGAAGACAACAAATTTTCCGTAATCCTGCTGCTCCAAACGCTTAACCAGAATGGGCTAGGGAAAAAATACACATACCCTTGTAATCGGGAGAGTTTCTTCTTTCAGATGCAATAGGAATTTTTGGGTTAGGTCAATCCGTTCGTGAGATATGGGACTTTGAAGCTAAGAAATGGTTGAGAAGACAACAAATTTTTCGCAATTCTGCTGCTCCAAACGCTTATCCAGAATGGGCTAGGGAAAAAATACACATACCGTTGTAATCGGGCGAGTTTCTACTTTCAGACGCAACAGGAATTTTTGGGTTAGGTCAATCCGTTCGCGAGATATGGGAGTTTGAAGCCAAGAAATGGTTGAGAAGGCAAAAAATTTTTCGCAAATCTGCTGCTCCAAACGCTTAACCAGAATGGCCTAGGGAAAAAATACAGATACCGTTGTAATCGGGCGAGTTTCTACTTTCAGATGCAATAGGAATTTTTGGGTTAGGTCAATCCGTTCGAGAAATATGGGAGTTTGAAGCCAAGAAATGGTTGAGAAGGCAAAATATTTTTCGCAATTCTGCTGCTCCAAACGCTTAACCAGAATGGCCTAGGGAAAAAATACAGATACCGTTGTAATCGGGCGAGTTTCTACTTTCAGATGCAATAGGAATTTTTGGGTTAAGTCAATCCGTTCGCGAGATATGGTAGTTTGAAGCCAAGAAATGGTTGAGAAGGCAAAAAATTTTTCGCACTGCTGCTGCTCCAATCGCTTAACCAGAATGCCCTAGGGGAAAAATACACATACCGTTGTAATCGGGCGAGTTTCTACCTTCAAATTCAATAGGAATTTTTGGGTTAGATCAATCCGTTCGCGCGATATGAGAGTTTGAAGCTAAGAAATGGTTGAGAAGACAACAAATTTTTCGCACTTCTGCTGCTCCAATCGCTTAACCAGAATGCCCTAGGGGAAAAATACACATACCGTTGTAATCGGGCGAGTTTCTACATTCAGACGCAGAAGGAATTTTTGGGTTTGGTCAATCGGTTCGCGAGATATGGGACTTTGAAGCTAAGAAATGGTTGAGAAGACAACAAATTTTTCGCAATTCTGCTTCTCCAAACGCTTAACCAGAATGGCCTAGGGAAAAAATACGCACACCGTTGTAATCGGGCGAGTTTCTACTTTCAGACGCAGCAGGAATTTTTGGGTTTGTTCAATCCGTTCGCGAGATATGGGACTTTGAAGCTAAGAAATGGTTGAGAAGACAACAAATTTTCGCAACTCTGCTGCTCCAAACGCTTAACCTGAATGGGCTAGGGAAAAAATACACATACCGTTGTAATCTGGCGAGTTTCTACTTTCAGATGCAATAGGAATTTTTGGGTTAGGTCAATCCGTTCGCGAGATATGGGACTTTGAAGCTAAGAAATGGTTGAGAAGACAACAAATTTTTCGCAATTCTGCTGCTCCAAACGCTTATCCAGAATGGGCTAGGGAAAAAACACACATACCGTTGTAATAGGGCGAGTTTCTACTTTCAGACGCAACAGGAATTTTTGGGTTAGGTCAATCCGTTCGCGAGATATGGGAGTTTGAAGCCAAGAAATGGTTGAGAAGGCAAAAAATTTTTCGCAATTCTGCTGCTCCAAACGCTTAACCAGAATGGCCTAGGGAAAAAATACAGATACCGTTGTAATCGGGCGAGTTTCTACTTTCAGATGCAATAGGAATTTTTGGGTTAGGTCAATCCGTTCGAGAGATATGGGTGTATGAAGCCGAGAAATGGTAGAGAGGGCAAAAGATTTTTCGCAATTCTGCTGCTCCAAACGCTTAACCAGAATGGCCTAGGGAAAAAATTCACATACCGTTGTAATCGGGCGAGTTTCTACTTTCAGACGCAACAGGAATTTTTGGGTTAGTTCAATCCGTTCGCCAGATATGGGAGTTTGAAGCTAAGAAGTGGTTGAGAAGGCAACAAATTTTTCGCACTTCTGCTGCTTCAAACGCTTAACCAGAATGGCCTAGGGAAAAAATACACATACCGTTATAATCGGGCGAGTTTCTACTTTCAGATGCAATAGGAATTTTTGGGTTAGGTCAATCCGTTCGCGAGATATGGGATTTTGAAGCCAAGAAATGGTTGAGAAGGCAAAATGTTTTTCGCAATTCTGCTGCTCCAAACGCTTAACCAGAATGGCCTAGGGAAAAAATACGCATACCGTTGTATTCGGGCGAGTTTCTACTTTCAGACTCAGCAGGAATTTTTGGGTTTGGTCAATCCGTTCGCGAGATATGGGTCTTTGAAGCTAAGAAATGGTTGAGAAGACAACAAATTTTCCGCAATCCTGCTGCTCCAAACGCTTAACCAGAATGGGCTAGGGAAAAAATACACATACCCTTGTAATCGGGAGAGTTTCTACTTTCAGACGCAACCGGAATTTTTGGGTTTGGTCAATCCGTTCGCGAGATATGGGACTTTGAAGCTAAGAAATGGTTGAGAAGACAACAAATTTTTCGCATTTCTGCTGCTCCAAACGCATAACCAGAATGGGCTAGGGAAAAAAGACACATACCGTTGTAATCGGGCGAGTTTCTACTTTCAGACGCAACAGGAATTTTTGGGTTAGGTCAATCGGTTCGCGAGATATGGGACTTTGAAGCTAAGAAATGGTTGGGAAGACAACAAATTTTTCGCAATTCTGCTTCCCCAAACGCTTAACCAGAGTGGCCTAGGGAAAAAATACGCACACCGTTGTAATCGGGCGAGTTTCTACTTTCAGACGCAGCAGGAATTTTTGGGGTTGGTCAATCCGTTCGCGAGATATGGGACTTTGAAGCTAAGAAATGGTTGAGAAGACAACAAATTTTTCGCAATTCTGCTGCTCCAAACGCTTAACCTGAATGGGCTAGGGAAAAAATACACATACCGTTGTAATCTGGCGAGTTTCTACTTTCAGATGCAATAGGAATTTTTGGGTTAGGTCAATCCGTTCGAGAGATATGGGTGTTTGAAGCCAAGAAATGGTTGAGAAGGCAAAAGATTTTTCGCAATTCTGCTGCTCCAAACGCTTAACCAGAATGGCCTAGGGAAAAAATACACATACCGTTGTAATCGGGCGAGTTTCTACTTTCAGACGCAACAGGAATTTTTGGGTTTGTTCAAACCGTTCGCGAGATATGGGACTTTGAAGGTAAGAAATGTTGGAGAGGACAACAAATTTTCGCAACTCTGCTGCTCCAAACGCTTATCCTGAATGGGCTAGGGAAAAAATACACATACCGTTGTAATCTGGCGAGTTTCTACTTTCAGACGCAACAGGAATTTTTGGGTTAGGTCAATCCGTTCGCGAGATATGGGAGTTTGAAGCCAAGAAATGGTTGAGAAGGCAAAAAATTTTTCGCAATTCTGCTGCTCCAAACGCTTAACCAGAATGGCCTAGGGAAAAAATACAGATACCGTTGTAATCGGGCGAGTTTCTACTTTCAGATGCAATAGGAATTTTTGGGTTAGGTCAATCCGTTCGAGAGATATGGGTGTTTGAAGCCGAGAAATGGTTGAGAGGGCAAAAGATTTTTCGCAATTCTGCTGCTCCAATCGCTTAACCAGAATGCCCTAGGGGAAAAATACACATACCGTTGTAATCGGGCGAGTTTCTACTTTCAGACGCAGAAGGAATTTTTGGGTTTGGTCAATCGGTTCGCGAGATATGGGACTTTGAAGCTAAGAAATGGTTGAGAAGACAACAAATTTTTCGCAATTCTGCTTCTCCAAACGCTTAACCAGAATGGCCTAGGGAAAAAATACGCATACCGTTGTAATCGGGCGAGTTTCTACCTTCAAATTCAATAGGAATTTTTGGGTTAGATCAATCCGTTCGCGCGATATGAGAGTTTGAAGCTAAGAAATGGTTGAGAAGACAACAAATTTTTCGCAATTCTGCTGCTTCAAACGCTTAACCAGAATGGCCTAGGGAAAAAATACACATACCGTTATAATCGGGCGAGTTTCTACTTTCAGATGCAATAGGAATTTTTGGGTTAGGTCAATCCGTTCGCGAGATATGGGATTTTGAAGCCAAGAAATGGTTGAGAAGGCAAAATGTTTTTCGCAATTCTGCTGCTCCAAACGCTTAACCAGAATGGCCTAGGGAAAAAATACGCATACCGTTGTATTCGGGCGAGTTTCTACTTTCAGACTCAGCAGGAATTTTTGGGTTTGGTCAATCCGTTCGCGAGATATGGGTCTTTGAAGCTAAGAAATGGTTGAGAAGACAACAAATTTTCCGCAATCCTGCTGCTCCAAACGCTTAACCAGAATGGGCTAGGGAAAAAATACACATACCCTTGTAATCGGGAGAGTTTCTACTTTCAGACGCAACCGGAATTTTTGGGTTTGGTCAATCCGTTCGCGAGATATGGGACTTTGAAGCTAAGAAATGGTTGAGAAGACAACAAATTTTTCGCATTTCTGCTGCTCCAAACGCATAACCAGAATGGGCTAGGGAAAAAAGACACATACCGTTGTAATCGGGCGAGTTTCTACTTTCAGACGCAACAGGAATTTTTGGGTTAGGTCAATCGGTTCGCGAGATATGGGACTTTGAAGCTAAGAAATGGTTGGGAAGACAACAAATTTTTCGCAATTCTGCTTCCCCAAACGCTTAACCAGAGTGGCCTAGGGAAAAAATACGCACACCGTTGTAATCGGGCGAGTTTCTACTTTCAGACGCAGCAGGAATTTTTGGGGTTGGTCAATCCGTTCGCGAGATATGGGACTTTGAAGCTAAGAAATGGTTGAGAAGACAACAAATTTTTCGCAATTCTGCTGCTCCAAACGCTTAACCTGAATGGGCTAGGGAAAAAATACACATACCGTTGTAATCTGGCGAGTTTCTACTTTCAGATGCAATAGGAATTTTTGGGTTAGGTCAATCCGTTCGAGAGATATGGGTGTTTGAAGCCAAGAAATGGTTGAGAAGGCAAAAGATTTTTCGCAATTCTGCTGCTCCAAACGCTTAACCAGAATGGCCTAGGGAAAAAATACACATACCGTTGTAATCGGGCGAGTTTCTACTTTCAGACGCAACAGGAATTTTTGGGTTTGTTCAAACCGTTCGCGAGATATGGGACTTTGAAGGTAAGAAATGTTGGAGAGGACAACAAATTTTCGCAACTCTGCTGCTCCAAACGCTTATCCTGAATGGGCTAGGGAAAAAATACACATACCGTTGTAATCTGGCGAGTTTCTACTTTCAGACGCAACAGGAATTTTTGGGTTAGGTCAATCCGTTCGCGAGATATGGGAGTTTGAAGCCAAGAAATGGTTGAGAAGGCAAAAAATTTTTCGCAATTCTGCTGCTCCAAACGCTTAACCAGAATGGCCTAGGGAAAAAATACAGATACCGTTGTAATCGGGCGAGTTTCTACTTTCAGATGCAATAGGAATTTTTGGGTTAGGTCAATCCGTTCGAGAGATATGGGTGTTTGAAGCCGAGAAATGGTTGAGAGGGCAAAAGATTTTTCGCAATTCTGCTGCTCCAATCGCTTAACCAGAATGCCCTAGGGGAAAAATACACATACCGTTGTAATCGGGCGAGTTTCTACTTTCAGACGCAGAAGGAATTTTTGGGTTTGGTCAATCGGTTCGCGAGATATGGGACTTTGAAGCTAAGAAATGGTTGAGAAGACAACAAATTTTTCGCAATTCTGCTTCTCCAAACGCTTAACCAGAATGGCCTAGGGAAAAAATACGCATACCGTTGTAATCGGGCGAGTTTCTACCTTCAAATTCAATAGGAATTTTTGGGTTAGATCAATCCGTTCGCGCGATATGAGAGTTTGAAGCTAAGAAATGGTTGAGAAGACAACAAATTTTTCGCAATTCTGCTGCTCCAAACGCTTATCCAGAATGGGCTAGGGAAAAAATACACATACCGTTGTAATCGGGCGAGTTTCTACTTTCAGACGCAACAGGAATTTTTGGGTTAGGTCAATCCGTTCGCGAGATATGGGAGTTTGAAGCCAAGAAATGGTTGAGAAGGCAAAAAATTTTTCGCAATTCTGCTGCTCCAAACGCTTAACCAGAATGGGCTAGGGAAAAAATACACATACCGTTGTAATCGGGAGAGTTTCTACTTTCAGACGCAACAGGAATTTTTGGGTTTGGTCAATCCGTTCGCGAGATATGGGAGTTTGAAGCCAAGGAATGGTTGAGAAGGCAAAAAATTTTTCGCAATTCTGCTACTCCAAACGCTTAACCAGAATGGCCTAGGGAAAAAATACACATTCCGTTGTAATCGGGCGAGTTTCTACCTTCAAATTCAATAGGAATTTTTGGGTTAGATCAATCCGTTCGCGCGATATGAGAGTTTGAAGCTAAGAAATGGTTGAGAAGACAACAAATTTTTCGCACTTCTGCTGCTCCAATCGCTTAACCAGAATGCCCTAGGGGAAAAATACACATACCGTTGTAATCGGGCGAGTTTCTACTTTCAGACGCAGAAGGAATTTTTGGGTTTGGTCAATCGGTTCGCGAGATATGGGACTTTGAAGCTAAGAAATGGTTGAGAAGACAACAAATTTTTCGCAATTCTGCTTCTCCAAACGCTTAACCAGAATGGCCTAGGGAAAAAATACGCACACCGTTGTAATCGGGCGAGTTTCTACTTTCAGACGCAGCAGGAATTTTTGGGTTTGTTCAATCCGTTCGCGAGGTATGGGACTTTGAAGCTAAGAAATGGTTGAGAAGACAACAAATTTTCGCAACTCTGCTGCTCCAAACGCTTAACCTGAATGGGCTAGGGAAAAAATACACATACCGTTGTAATCTGGCGAGTTTCTACTTTCAGATGCAATAGGAATTTTTGGGTTAGGTCAATCCGTTCGCGAGATATGGGACTTTGAAGCTAAGAAATGGTTGAGAAGACAACAAATTTTTCGCAATTCTGCTGCTCCAAACGCTTAACCAGAATGGCCTAGGGAAAAAATACATATACCGTTGTAATCGGGCGAGTTTCTACTTTCAGATGCAATAGGAATTTTTGGGTTAGGTCAATCCGTTCGCGAGATATGGGATTTTGAAGCCAAGAAATGGTTGAGAAGGCAAAATGTTTTTCGCAATTCTGCTGCGCCAAACGCTTAACCAGAATGGCTTAGGGAAAAAATACCGATACCGTTGTAATCGGGCGAGTTTCTACCTTCAGACGCAACAGGAATTTTTGGGTTAGGTCAATCCGTTCGCGAGATATGGGACTTTGAATCCAAGAAATGGTTGAGAAGACAACAAATTTTCGCAACTCTGCTGCTCCAAACGCTTAACCTGAATGGGCTAGGGAAAAAATACACATACCGTTGTAATCTGGCGAGTTTCTACTTTCAGATGCAATAGGAATTTTTGGGTTAGGTCAATCCGTTCGCGAGATATGGGACTTTGAAGCTAAGAAATGGTTGAGAAGACAACAAATTTTTCGCAATTCTGCTGCTCCAAACGCTTATCCAGAATGGGCTAGGGAAAAAACACACATACCGTTGTAATCGGGCGAGTTTCTACTTTCAGACGCAACAGGAATTTTTGGGTTAGGTCAATCCGTTCGCGAGATATGGGAGTTTGAAGCCAAGAAATGGTTGAGAAGGCAAAAAATTTTTCGCAATTCTGCTGCTCCAAACGCTTAACCAGAATGGCCTAGGGAAAAAATACAGATACCGTTGTAATCGGGCGAGTTTCTACTTTCAGATGCAATAGGAATTTTTGGGTTAGGTCAATCCGTTCGAGAGATATGGGTGTATGAAGCCGAGAAATGGTAGAGAGGGCAAAAGATTTTTCGCAATTCTGCTGCTCCAAACGCTTAACCAGAATGGCCTAGGGAAAAAATTCACATACCGTTGTAATCGGGCGAGTTTCTACTTTCAGACGCAACAGGAATTTTTGGGTTAGTTCAATCCGTTCGCGAGATATGGGAGTTTGAAGCTAAGAAGTGGTTGAGAAGGCAACAAATTTTTCGCACTTCTGCTGCTTCAAACGCTTAACCAGAATGGCCTAGGGAAAAAATACACATACCGTTGTAATCGGGCGAGTTTCTACTTTCAGATGCAATAGGAATTTTTGGGTTAGGTCAATCCGTTCGCGAGATATGGGATTTTGAAGCCAAGAAATGGTTGAGAAGGCAAAATGTTTTTCGCAATTCTGCTGGTCCAAACGCTTAACCAGAATGGCCTAGGGAAAAAATACGCATACCGTTGTAATCGGGCGAGTTTCTACTTTCAGACTCAGCAGGAATTTTTGGGTTTGGTCAATCCGTTCGCGAGATATGGGTCTTTGAAGCTAAGAAATGGTTGAGAAGACAACAAATTTTCCGTAATCCTGCTGCTCCAAACGCTTAACCAGAATGGGCTAGGGAAAAAATATACATACCCTTGTAATCGGGAGAGTTTCTTCTTTCAGATGCAATAGGAATTTTTGGGTTAGGTCAATCCGTTCGCGAGATATGGGACTTTGAAGCTAAGAAATGGTTGAGAAGACAACAAATTTTTCGCAATTCTGCTGCTCCAAACGCTTATCCAGAATGGGCTAGGGAAAAAATACACATACCGTTGTAATCGGGCGAGTTTCTACTTTCAGACGCAACAGGAATTTTTGGGTTAGGTCAATCCGTTCGCGAGATATGGGAGTTTGAAGCCAAGAAATGGTTGAGAAGGCAAAAAATTTTTCGCAAATCTGCTGCTCCAAACGCTTAACCAGAATGGCCTAGGGAAAAAATACAGATACCGTTGTAATCGGGCGAGTTTCTACTTTCAGATGCAATAGGAATTTTTGGGTTAGGTCAATCCGTTCGAGAAATATGGGAGTTTGAAGCCAAGAAATGGTTGAGAAGGCAAAATATTTTTCGCAATTCTGCTGCTCCAAACGCTTAACCAGAATGGCCTAGGGAAAAAATACAGATACCGTTGTAATCGGGCGAGTTTCTACTTTCAGATGCAATAGGAATTTTTGGGTTAAGTCAATCCGTTCGCGAGATATGGTAGTTTGAAGCCAAGAAATGGTTGAGAAGGCAAAAAATTTTTCGCAATTCTGCAGCTCCAAACGCTTAACCAGAATGGCCTAGGGAAAAAATACACATACCGTTGTAATCGGGCGAGTTTCTACCTTCAAATTCAATAGGAATTTTTGGGTTAGATCAATCCGTTCGCGCGATATGAGAGTTTGAAGCTAAGAAATGGTTGAGAAGACAACAAATTTTTCGCACTGCTGCTGCTCCAATCGCTTAACCAGAATGCCCTAGGGGAGAAATACACATACCGTTGTAATCGGGCGAGTTTCTACCTTCAAATTCAATAGGAATTTTTGGGTTAGATCAATCCGTTCGCGCGATATGAGAGTTTGAAGCTAAGAAATGATTGAGAAGACAACAAATTTTTCGCACTTCTGTTGCTCCAATCGCTTAACCAGAATGCCCTAGGGGAAAAATACACATACCGTTGTAATCGGGCGAGTTTCTACATTCAGACGCAGAAGGAATTTTTGGGTTTGGTCAATCGGTTCGCGAGATATGGGACATTGAAGCTAAGAAATGGTTGAGAAGACAACAAATTTTTCGCAATTCTGCTTCTCCAAACGCTTAACCAGAATGGCCTAGGGAAAAAATACGCACACCGTTGTAATCGGGCGAGTTTCTACTTTCAGACGCAGCAGGAATTTTTGGGTTTGTTCAATCCGTTCGCGAGATATGGGACTTTGAAGCTAAGAAATGGTTGAGAAGACAACAAATTTTCGCAACTCTGCTGCTCCAAACGCTTAACCTGAATGGGCTAGGGAAAAAATACACATACCGTTGTAATCTGGCGAGTTTCTACTTTCAGATGCAATAGGAATTTTTGGGTTAGGTCAATCCGTTCGCGAGATATGGGACTTTGAAGCTAAGAAATGGTTGAGAAGACAACAAATTTTTCGCAATTCTGCTGCTCCAAACGCTGATCCAGAATGGGCTAGGGAAAAAACACACATACCGTTGTAATCGGGCGAGTTTCTACTTTCAGACGCAACAGGAATTTTTGGGTTAGGTCAATCCGTTCGCGAGATATGGGAGTTTGAAGCCAAGAAATGGTTGAGAAGGCAAAAAATTTTTCGCAATTCTGCTGCTCCAAACGCTTAACCAGAATGGCCTAGGGAAAAAATACAGATACCGTTGTAATCGGGCGAGTTTCTACTTTCAGATGCAATAGGAATTTTTGGGTTAGGTCAATCCGTTCGAGAGATATGGGTGTATGAAGCCGAGAAATGGTAGAGAGGGCAAAAGATTTTTCGCAATTCTGCTGCTCCAAACGCTTAACCAGAATGGCCTAGGGAAAAAATTCACATACCGTTGTAATCGGGCGAGTTTCTACTTTCAGACGCAACAGGAATTTTTGGGTTAGTTCAATCCGTTCGCGAGATATGGGAGTTTGAAGCTAAGAAGTGGTTGAGAAGGCAACAAATTTTTCGCACTTCTGCTGCTTCAAACGCTTAACCAGAATGGCCTAGGGAAAAAATACACATACCGTTATAATCGGGCGAGTTTCTACTTTCAGATGCAATAGGAATTTTTGGGTTAGGTCAATCCGTTCGCGAGATATGGGATTTTGAAGCCAAGAAATGGTTGAGAAGGCAAAATGTTTTTCGCAATTCTGCTGCTCCAAACGCTTAACCAGAATGGCCTAGGGAAAAAATACGCATACCGTTGTATTCGGGCAAGTTTCTACTTTCAGACTCAGCAGGAATTTTTGGGTTTGGTCAATCCGTTCGCGAGATATGGGTCTTTGAAGCTAAGAAATGGTTGAGAAGACAACAAATTTTCCGCAATCCTGCTGCTCCAAACGCTTAACCAGAATGGGCTAGGGAAAAAATACACATACCCTTGTAATCGGGAGAGTTTCTACTTTCAGACGCAACCGGAATTTTTGGGTTTGGTCAATCCGTTCGCGAGATATGGGACTTTGAAGCTAAGAAATGGTTGAGAAGACAACAAATTTTTCGCATTTCTGCTGCTCCAAACGCATAACCAGAATGGGCTAGGGAAAAAAGACACATACCGTTGTAATCGGGCGAGTTTCTACTTTCAGACGCAACAGGAATTTTTGGGTTAGGTCAATCCGTTCGCGAGATATGGGAGTTTGAAGCCAAGAAGTGGTTGAGAAGGCAAAAAATTTTTCGCAATTCTGCAGCTCCAAACGCTTAACCAGAATGGCCTAGGGAAAAAATACACATACCGTTGTAATCGGGCGAGTTTCTACCTTCAAATTCAATAGGAATTTTTGGGTTAGATCAATCCGTTCGCGCGATATGAGAGTTTGAAGCTAAGAAATGGTTGAGAAGACAACAAATTTTTCGCACTTCTGCTGCTCCAATCGCTTAACCAGAATGCCCTAGGGGAAAAATACACATACCGTTGTAATCGGGCGAGTTTCTACCTTCAAATTCAATAGGAATTTTTGGGTTAGATCAATCCGTTCGCGCGATATGAGAGTTTGAAGCTAAGAAATGATTGAGAAGACAACAAATTTTTCGCACTTCTGCTGCTCCAATCGCTTAACCAGAATGCCCTAGGGGAAAAATACACATACCGTTGTAATCGGGCGAGTTTCTACATTCAGACGCAGAAGGAATTTTTGGGTTTGGTCAATCGGTTCGCGAGATATGGGACATTGAAGCTAAGAAATGGTTGAGAAGACAACAAATTTCTCGCAATTCTGCTTCTCCAAACGCTTAACCAGAATGGCCTAGGGAAAAAATACGCACACCGTTGTAATCGGGCGAGTTTCTACTTTCAGACGCAGCAGGAATTTTTGGGTTTGTTCAATCCGTTCGCGAGATATGGGACTTTGAAGCTAAGAAATGGTTGAGAAGACAACAAATTTTCGCAACTCTGCTGCTCCAAACGCTTAACCTGAATGGGCTAGGGAAAAAATACACATACCGTTGTAATCTGGCGAGTTTCTACTTTCAGATGCAATAGGAATTTTTGGGTTAGGTCAATCCGTTCGCGAGATATGGGACTTTGAAGCTAAGAAATGGTTGAGAAGACAACAAATTTTTCGCAATTCTGCTGCTCCAAACGCTGATCCAGAATGGGCTAGGGAAAAAACACACATACCGTTGTAATCGGGCGAGTTTCTACTTTCAGACGCAACAGGAATTTTTGGGTTAGGTCAATCCGTTCGCGAGATATGGGAGTTTGAAGCCAAGAAATGGTTGAGAAGGCAAAAAATTTTTCGCAATTCTGCTGCTCCAAACGCTTAACCAGAATGGCCTAGGGAAAAAATACAGATACCGTTGTAATCGGGCGAGTTTCTACTTTCAGATGCAATAGGAATTTTTGGGTTAGGTCAATCCGTTCGAGAGATATGGGTGTATGAAGCCGAGAAATGGTAGAGAGGGCAAAAGATTTTTCGCAATTCTGCTGCTCCAAACGCTTAACCAGAATGGCCTAGGGAAAAAATTCACATACCGTTGTAATCGGGCGAGTTTCTACTTTCAGACGCAACAGGAATTTTTGGGTTAGTTCAATCCGTTCGCGAGATATGGGAGTTTGAAGCTAAGAAGTGGTTGAGAAGGCAACAAATTTTTCGCACTTCTGCTGCTTCAAACGCTTAACCAGAATGGCCTAGGGAAAAAATACACATACCGTTATAATCGGGCGAGTTTCTACTTTCAGATGCAATAGGAATTTTTGGGTTAGGTCAATCCGTTCGCGAGATATGGGATTTTGAAGCCAAGAAATGGTTGAGAAGGCAAAATGTTTTTCGCAATTCTGCTGCTCCAAACGCTTAACCAGAATGGCCTAGGGAAAAAATACGCATACCGTTGTATTCGGGCAAGTTTCTACTTTCAGACTCAGCAGGAATTTTTGGGTTTGGTCAATCCGTTCGCGAGATATGGGTCTTTGAAGCTAAGAAATGGTTGAGAAGACAACAAATTTTCCGCAATCCTGCTGCTCCAAACGCTTAACCAGAATGGGCTAGGGAAAAAATACACATACCCTTGTAATCGGGAGAGTTTCTACTTTCAGACGCAACCGGAATTTTTGGGTTTGGTCAATCCGTTCGCCAGATATGGGACTTTGAAGCTAAGAAATGGTTGAGAAGACAACAAATTTTTCGCATTTCTGCTGCTCCAAACGCATAACCAGAATGGGCTAGGGAAAAAAGACACATACCGTTGTAATCGGGCGAGTTTCTACTTTCAGACGCAACAGGAATTTTTGGGTTAGGTCAATCCGTTCGCGAGATATGGGAGTTTGAAGCCAAGAAGTGGTTGAGAAGGCAAAAAATTTTTCGCAATTCTGCAGCTCCAAACGCTTAACCAGAATGGCCTAGGGAAAAAATACACATACCGTTGTAATCGGGCGAGTTTCTACCTTCAAATTCAATAGGAATTTTTGGGTTAGATCAATCCGTTCGCGCGATATGAGAGTTTGAAGCTAAGAAATGGTTGAGAAGACAACAAATTTTTCGCACTTCTGCTGCTCCAATCGCTTAACCAGAATGCCCTAGGGGAAAAATACACATACCGTTGTAATCGGGCGAGTTTCTACTTTCAGACGCAGAAGGAATTTTTGGGTTTGGTCAATCGGTTCGCGAGATATGGGACTTTGAAGCTAAGAAATGGTTGGGAAGACAACAAATTTTTCGCAATTCTGCTTCCCCAAACGCTTAACCAGTGTGGCCTAGGGAAAAAATACGCACACCGTTGTAATCGGGCGAGTTTCTACTTTCAGACGCAGCAGGAATTTTTGGGGTTGGTCAATCCGTTCGCGAGATATGGGACTTTGAAGCTAAGAAATGGTTGAGAAGACAACAAATTTTTCGCAATTCTGCTGCTCCAAACGCTTAACCTGAATGGGCTAGGGAAAAAATACACATACCGTTGTAATCTGGCGAGTTTCTACTTTCAGATGCAATAGGAATTTTTGGGTTAGGTCAATCCGTTCGAGAGATATGGGTGTTTGAAGCCAAGAAATGGTTGAGAAGGCAAAAGATTTTTCGCAATTCTGCTGCTCCAAACGCTTAACCAGAATGGCCTAGGGAAAAAATACACATACCGTTGTAATCGGGCGAGTTTCTACTTTCAGACGCAACAGGAATTTTTGGGTTTGTTCAAACCGTTCGCGAGATATGGGACTTTGAAGCTAAGAAATGGTGGAGAGGACAACAAATTTTCACAACTCTGCTGCTCCAAACGCTTATCCTGAATGGTCTAGGGAAAAAATACACATACCGTTGAAATCTGGCGAGTTTCTACTTTCAGATGCAATAGGAATTTTTGGGTTAGGTCAATCCGTTCGAGAGATATGGGTGTTTGAAGCCGAGAAATGTTTGAGAGAGCAAAAGATTTTTCGCAATTCTGCTGCTCCAAACGCTTAACCAGAATGGCCTAGGGAAAAAATACACATACCGTTGTAATCGGGAGAGTTTCTACTTTCAGACGCAACAGGAATTTTTGGGTTTGGTCAATCCGTTCGCGAGATATGGGACTTTGAAGCTAAGAAATGGTTGAGAAGACAACAAATTTTTCGCAATTCTGCTGCTCCAAACGCTTAACCAGAATGGCCTAGGGAAAAAATACGCACACCGTTGTAATCGGGCGAGTTTCTACTTTCAGACGCAGCAGGAATTTTTGGGTTTGTTCAATCCGTTCGCGAGATATGGGACTTTGAAGCTAAGAAATGGTTGAGAAGACAACAAATTTTCGCAACTCTGCTGCTCCAAACGCTTAACCTGAATGGGCTAGGGAAAAAATACACATACCGTTGTAATCTGGCGAGTTTCTACTTTCAGATGCAATAGGAATTTTTGGGTTAGGTCAATCCGTTCGCGAGATATGGGACTTTGAAGCTAAGAAATGGTTGAGAAGACAACAAATTTTTCGCAATTCTGCTGCTCCAAACGCTTATCCAGAATGGGCTAGGGAAAAAACACACATACCGTTGTAATCGGGCGAGTTTCTACTTTCAGACGCAACAGGAATTTTTGGGTTAGGTCAATCCGTTCGCGAGATATGGGTGTATGAAGCCGAGAAATGGTAGAGAGGGCAAAAGATTTTTCGCAATTCTGCTGCTCCAAACGCTTAACCAGAATGGCCTAGGGAAAAAACACACATACCGTTGTAATCGGGCGAGATTCTACTTTCAGACGCAACAGGAATTTTTGGGTTAGTTCAATCCGTTCGCGAGATATGGGAGTTTGAAGCTAAGAAGTGGTTGAGAAGGCAACAAATTTTTCGCACTTCTGCTGCTTCAAACGCTTAACCAGAATGGCCTAGGGAAAAAATACACATACCGTTATAATCGGGCGAGTTTCTACTTTCAGATGCAATAGGAATTTTTGGGTTAGGTCAATCCGTTCGCGAGATATGGGATTTTGAAGCCAAGAAATGGTTGAGAAGGCAAAATGTTTTTCGCAATTCTGCTGCTCCAAACGCTTAACCAGAATGGCCTAGGGAAAAAATACGCATACCGTTGTATTCGGGCGAGTTTCTACTTTCAGACTCAGCAGGAATTTTTGGGTTTGGTCAATCCGTTCGCGAGATATGGGTCTTTGAAGCTAAGAAATGGTTGAGAAGACAACAAATTTTCCGCAATCCTGCTGCTCCAAACGCTTAACCAGAATGGGCTAGGGAAAAAATACACATACCCTTGTAATCGGGAGAGTTTCTACTTTCAGACGCAACCGGAATTTTTGGGTTTGGTCAATCCGTTCGCGAGATATGGGACTTTGAAGCTAAGAAATGGTTGAGAAGACAACAAATTTTTCGCATTTCTGCTGCTCCAAACGCATAACCAGAATGGGCTAGGGAAAAAAGACACATACCGTTGTAATCGGGCGAGTTTCTACTTTCAGACGCAACAGGAATTTTTGGGTTAGGTCAATCCGTTCGCGAGATATGGGAGTTTGAAGCCAAGAAGTGGTTGAGAAGGCAAAAAATTTTTCGCAATTCTGCAGCTCCAAACGCTTAACCAGAATGGCCTAGGGAAAAAATACACATACCGTTGTAATCGGGCGAGTTTCTACCTTCAAATTCAATAGGAATTTTTGGGTTAGATCAATCCGTTCGCGCGATATGAGAGTTTGAAGCTAAGAAATGGTTGAGAAGACAACAAATTTTTCGCACTTCTGCTGCTCCAATCGCTTAACCAGAATGCCCTAGGGGAAAAATACACATACCGTTGTAATCGGGCGAGTTTCTACTTTCAGACGCAGAAGGAATTTTTGGGTTTGGTCAATCGGTTCGCGAGATATGGGACTTTGAAGCTAAGAAATGGTTGGGAAGACAACAAATTTTTCGCAATTCTGCTTCCCCAAACGCTTAACCAGTGTGGCCTAGGGAAAAAATACGCACACCGTTGTAATCGGGCGAGTTTCTACTTTCAGACGCAGCAGGAATTTTTGGGGTTGGTCAATCCGTTCGCGAGATATGGGACTTTGAAGCTAAGAAATGGTTGAGAAGACAACAAATTTTTCGCAATTCTGCTGCTCCAAACGCTTAACCTGAATGGGCTAGGGAAAAAATACACATACCGTTGTAATCTGGCGAGTTTCTACTTTCAGATGCAATAGGAATTTTTGGGTTAGGTCAATCCGTTCGAGAGATATGGGTGTTTGAAGCCAAGAAATGGTTGAGAAGGCAAAAGATTTTTCGCAATTCTGCTGCTCCAAACGCTTAACCAGAATGGCCTAGGGAAAAAATACACATACCGTTGTAATCGGGCGAGTTTCTACTTTCAGACGCAACAGGAATTTTTGGGTTTGTTCAAACCGTTCGCGAGATATGGGACTTTGAAGCTAAGAAATGGTGGAGAGGACAACAAATTTTCACAACTCTGCTGCTCCAAACGCTTATCCTGAATGGGCTAGGGAAAAAATACACATACCGTTGAAATCTGGCGAGTTTCTACTTTCAGATGCAATAGGAATTTTTGGGTTAGGTCAATCCGTTCGAGAGATATGGGTGTTTGAAGCCGAGAAATGTTTGAGAGAGCAAAAGATTTTTCGCAATTCTGCTGCTCCAAACGCTTAACCAGAATGGCCTAGGGAAAAAATACACATACCGTTGTAATCGGGAGAGTTTCTACTTTCAGACGCAACAGGAATTTTTGGGTTTGGTCAATCCGTTCGCGAGATATGGGACTTTGAAGCTAAGAAATGGTTGAGAAGACAACAAATTTTTCGCAATTCTGCTGCTCCAAACGCTTAACCAGAATGGCCTAGGGAAAAAATACGCACACCGTTGTAATCGGGCGAGTTTCTACTTTCAGACGCAGCAGGAATTTTTGGGTTTGTTCAATCCGTTCGCGAGATATGGGACTTTGAAGCTAAGAAATGGTTGAGAAGACAACAAATTTTCGCAACTCTGCTGCTCCAAACGCTTAACCTGAATGGGCTAGGGAAAAAATACACATACCGTTGTAATCTGGCGAGTTTCTACTTTCAGATGCAATAGGAATTTTTGGGTTAGGTCAATCCGTTCGCGAGATATGGGACTTTGAAGCTAAGAAATGGTTGAGAAGACAACAAATTTTTCGCAATTCTGCTGCTCCAAACGCTTATCCAGAATGGGCTAGGGAAAAAACACACATACCGTTGTAATCGGGCGAGTTTCTACTTTCAGACGCAACAGGAATTTTTGGGTTAGGTCAATCCGTTCGCGAGATATGGGAGTTTGAAGCCAAGAAATGGTTGAGAAGGCAAAAAATTTTTCGCAATTCTGCTGCTCCAAACGCTTAACCAGAATGGTCTAGGGAAAAAATACAGATACCGTTGTAATCGGGCGAGTTTCTACTTTCAGATGCAATAGGAATTTTTGGGTTATGTCAATCCGTTCGAGAGATATGGGTGTATGAAGCCGAGAAATGGTAGAGAGGGCAAAAGATTTTTCGCAATTCTGCTGCTCCAAACGCTTAACCAGAATGGCCTAGGGAAAAAACACACATACCGTTGTAATCGGGCGAGTTTCTACTTTCAGACGCAACAGGAATTTTTGGGTTAGTTCAATCCGTTCGCGAGATATGGGAGTTTGAAGCTAAGAAGTGGTTGAGAAGGCAACAAATTTTTCGCACTTCTGCTGCTTCAAACGCTTAACCAGAATGGCCTAGGGAAAAAATACACATACCGTTATAATCGGGCGAGTTTCTACTTTCAGATGCAATAGGAATTTTTGGGTTAGGTCAATCCGTTCGCGAGATATGGGATTTTGAAGCCAAGAAATGGTTGAGAAGGCAAAATGTTTTTCGCAATTCTGCTGCTCCAAACGCTTAACCAGAATGGCCTAGGGAAAAAATACGCATACCGTTGTATTCGGGCGAGTTTCTACTTTCAGACTCAGCAGGAATTTTTGGGTTTGGTCAATCCGTTCGCGAGATATGGGTCTTTGAAGCTAAGAAATGGTTGAGAAGACAACAAATTTTCCGCAATCCTGCTGCTCCAAACGCTTAACCAGAATGGGCTAGGGAAAAAATACACATACCCTTGTAATCGGGAGAGTTTCTACTTTCAGACGCAACCGGAATTTTTGGGTTTGGTCAATCCGTTCGCGAGATATGGGACTTTGAAGCTAAGAAATGGTTGAGAAGACAACAAATTTTTCGCATTTCTGCTGCTCCAAACGCATAACCAGAATGGGCTAGGGAAAAAAGACACATACCGTTGTAATCGGGCGAGTTTCTACTTTCAGACGCAACAGGAATTTTTGGGTTAGGTCAATCCGTTCGCGTGATATGGGAGTTTGAAGCCAAGAAATGGTTGAGAAGGCAAAAAATTTTTCGCAATTCTGCAGCTCCAAACGCTTAACCAGAATGGCCTAGGGAAAAAATACACATACCGTTGTAATCGGGCGAGTTTCTACCTTCAAATTCAATAGGAATTTTTGGGTTAGATCAATCCGTTCGCGCGATATGAGAGTTTGAAACTAAGAAATGGTTGAGAAGACAACAAATTTTTCGCACTTCTGCTGCTCCAAACGCTTAACCAGAATGGGCTAGGGAAAAAACACACATACCGTTGTAATCGGGCGAGTTTCTACTTTCAGACGCAGCAGGAATTTTTTGGGTTGGTCAATCCGTTCGCGAGATATGGGACTTTGAAGCTAAGAAATGGTTGAGAAGACAACAAATTTTTCGCAATTCTGCTGCTCCAAACGCTTAACCTGAATGGGCTAGGGAAAAAATACACATACCGTTGTAATCTGGCGAGTTTCTACTTTCAGATGCAATAGGAATTTTTGGGTTAGGTCAATCCGTTCGAGAGATATGGGTGTTTGAAGCCAAGAAATGGTTGAGAAGGCAAAAGATTTTTCGCAATTCTGCTGCTCCAAACGCTTAACCAGAATGGCCTAGGGAAAAAATACACATACCGTTGTAATCGGGCGAGTTTCTACTTTCAGACGCAACAGGAATTTTTGGGTTTGTTCAAACCGTTCGCGAGATATGGGACTTTGAAGCTAAGAAATGGTGGAGAGGACAACAAATTTTCGCAACTCTGCTGCTCCAAACGCTTATCCTGAATGGGCTAGGGAAAAAATACACATACCGTTGTAATCTGGCGAGTTTCTACTTTCAGACGCAACAGGAATTTTTGGGTTAGGTCAATCCGTTCGCGAGATATGGGAGTTTGAAGCCAAGAAATGGTTGAGAAGGCAAAAAATTTTTCGCAATTCTGCTGCTCCAAACGCTTAACCAGAATGGCCTAGGGAAAAAATACAGATACCGTTGTAATCGGGCGAGTTTCTACTTTCACAAGCATCAGGAATTTTTGGGTTTGGTCAATCCGTTCGCGAGATATGGGAGTTTGAAGCCAAGAAATGGTTGAGAAGGCATAAAATTTTTCGCAATTCTGCTGATCCAAATGCTTAACCAGAATGGCCTAGGGGAAAAATACACGTACCGTTGTAATCGGCCGAGTTTCTACTTTCAGACGCAGCAGGAATTTTTGGGTTTGGTCAATCCTTTCGCGAGATATGGTCTTTGAAGCTAAGAAATGGTTGAGAAGACAACAAATTTTCCGCAATCCTGCCGCTCCAAACGCTTAACCAGAATGGGCTAGGGAAAAAATACACATACCGTTGTAATCGGGAGAGTTTCTACTTTCAGACGCAACAGGAATTTTTGGGTTTGATCAATCTGTTCGCGAGATATGGGAGTTTGAAACCAAGAAATGGTTGAGAACACATAAAATTTTTCGCAATTCTGCTGATCCAAATGCTTAACCAGAATGGCCTAGGGGAAAAATACACATACCGTTGTAATCGGGAGAGTTTCTACTTTCAGACGCAACAGGAATTTTGGGTTTGGTCAATCGGTTCGCGAGATATGGACTTTGAAGCTAAGAAATGGTTGAGAAGACAACAAATTTTTCGCAATTCTGCTTCTCCAAACGATTAACCAGAATGGCCTAGGGAAAAAATACGCACACCTTTGTAATCGGGCGAGTTTCTACTTTCAGACGCAGCAGGAATTTTTGGGTTTGGTCAATCCGTTCGCGAGATATGGGACTTTGAAGCTAAGAAATGGTTGAGAAGACAACAAATTTTTCGCAATTCTGCTGCTCCAAACGCTTAACCTGACTGGGCTAGGGAAAAAATACACATACCGTTGTAATCTGGCGAGTTTCTACTTTCAGATACAATAGGAATTTTTGGGTTAGGTCAATCTGTTCGCGAGATATGGGACTTTGAAGCTAAGAAATGGTTGAGAAGACAACAAATTTTTCGCAATTCTGCTGCTCCAAACGCTTATCCAGAATGGGCTAGGGAAAAAATACACATACCGTTGTAATCGGGCGAGTTTCTACTTTCAGACGCAACAGGAATTTTTGGGTTAGGTCAATCCGTTCGCGAGATATGGGAGTTTGAAGCTAAGAAGTGGTTGAGAAGGCAACAAATTTTCCGCAATCCTGCCGCTCCAAACGCTTAACCAGAATGGGCTAGGGAAAAAATACACATACCGTTGTAATCGGGAGAGTTTCTACTTTCAGACGCAACAGGAATATTTGGGTTTGGTCAATCTGTTCGCGAGATATGGGAGTTTGAAACCAAGAAATGGTTGAGAACACATAAAATTTTTCGCAATTCTGCTGATCCAAATGCTTAACCAGAATGGCCTAGGGGAAAAATACACATACCGTTGTAATCTGGCGAGTTTCTACTTTCAGATACAATAGGAATTTTTGGGTTAGGTCAATCTGTTCGCGAGATATGGGACTTTGAAGCTAAGAAATGGTTGAGAAGACAACAAATTTTTCGCAATTCTGCTGCTCCAAACGCTTATCCAGAATGGGCTAGGGAAAAAATACACATA
Organism: Ptiloglossa arizonensis; assembly: GCF_051014685.1. Taxonomy (NCBI): domain Eukaryota; kingdom Metazoa; phylum Arthropoda; class Insecta; order Hymenoptera; family Colletidae; genus Ptiloglossa; species Ptiloglossa arizonensis. The sequence continues at coordinate 182,986 of NW_027479086.1, forward strand.
CCGTTGTAATCGGGCGAGTTTCTACTTTCAGACGCAACAGGAATTTTTGGGTTAGGTCAATCCGTTCGCGAGATATGGAGTTTGAAGCTAAGAAGTGGTTGAGAAGGCAACAAATTTTCCGCAATCCTGCCGCTCCAAACGCTTAACCAGAATGGGCTAGGGAAAAAATACACATACCGTTGTAATCGGGAGAGTTTCTACTTTCAGACGCAACAGGAATATTTGGGTTTGGTCAATCTGTTCGCGAGATATGGGAGTTTGAAACCAAGAAATGGTTGAGAACACATAAAATTTTTCGCAATTCTGCTGATCCAAATGCTTAACCAGAATGGCCTAGGGGAAAAATACACATACCGTTGTAATCGGGAGAGTTTCTACATTCAGACGCAACAGGAATTTTTGGGTTTGGTCAATCGGTTCGCGAGATATGGGACTTTGAAGCTAAGAAATGGTTGAGAAGACAACAAATTTTTCGCAATTCTGCTTCTCCAAACGCTTAACCAGAATGGCCTAGGGAAAAAATACGCACACCGTTGTAATCGGGCGAGTTTCTACTTTCAGACGCAACAGGAATTTTTGGGTTAGGTCAATCCGTTCGCGAGATATGGGAGTTTGAAGCCAAGAAATGGTTGAGAAGGCAAAAAATTTTTCGCAATTCTGCTGCTCCAAACGCTTAACCAGAATGGCCTAGGGAAAAAATACAGATACCGTTGTAATCGGGCGAGTTTCTACTTTCAGATGCAATAGGAATTTTTGGGTTAGGTCAATCCGTTCGAGAAATATGGGAGTTTGAAGCCAAGGAATGGTTGAGAAGGCAAAAGATTTTTCGCAATTCTGCTGCTCCAAACGCTTAACCAGAATGGCCTAGGGAAAAAATACACATACCGTTGTAATCGGGCGAGTTTCTACTTTCAGACGCAACAGGAATTTTTGGGTTAGGTCAATCCGTTCGCGAGATATGGGAGTTTGAAGCTAAGAAGTGGTTGAGAAGGCAACAAATTTTTTGCACTTCTGCTGCTTCAAACGCTTAACAAGAATGGGCTAGGGAAAAAATACACATACCGTTGTAATCGGGAGAGTTTCTACTTTCACAAGCATCAGGAATTTTTGGGTTTGGTCAATCCGTTCGCGACATATGGGAGTTTGAAGCCAAGAAATGGTTGAGAACACATAAAATTTTTCGCAATTCTGCTGATCCAAATGCTTAACCAGAATGGCCTAGGGGAAAAATACACATACCGTTGTAATCGGGAGAGTTTCTACTTTCAGACGCAACAGGAATTTTTGGGTTTGGTCAATCGGTTCGCGAGATATGGGACTTTGAAGCTAAGAAATGGTTGAGAAGACAACAAATTTTTCGCAATTCTGCTGCTCCAAACGCTTAACCAGAATGGCCTAGGGAAAAAATACAGATACCGTTGTAATCGGGCGAGTTTCTACTTTCAGATGCAATAGGAATTTTTGGGTTAGGTCAATCCGTTCGAGAGATATGGGTGTTTGAAGCCGAGAAATGGTTGAGAGGGCAAAAGATTTTTCGCAATTCTGCTGCTCCAAACGCTTAACCAGAATGGCCTAGGGAAAAAATACACATACCGTTGTAATCGGGAGAGCTTCTACTTTCAGACGCAACAGGAATTTTTGGGTTTGGTCAATCCGTTCGCGAGATATGGGACTTTGAAGCTAAGAAATGGTTGAGAAGACAACAAGTTTTTCGCAATTCTGCTGCTCCAAACGCATAACCAGAATGGGCTAGGGAAAAAAGACACATACCGTTGTAATCGGGCGAGTTTCTACTTTCAGACGCAACAGGAATTTTTGGGTTAGGTCAATCCGTTCGCGAGATATGGGAGTTTGAAGCCAAGAAATGGTTGAGAAGGCAAAAAATTTTTCGCAATTCTGCAGCTCCAAACGCTTAACCAGAATGGCCTAGGGAAAAAATACACATACCGTTGTAATCGGGCGAGTTTCTACCTTCAAATTCAATAGGAATTTTTGGGTTAGATCAATCCGTTCGCGCGATATGGGAGTTTGAAGCTAAGAAATGGTTGAGAAGACAACAAATTTTTCGCACTTCTGCTGCTCCAATCGCTTAACCAGAATGCCCTAGGGGAAAAATACACATACCGTTGTAATCGGGCGAGTTTCTACTTTCAGACGCAGAAGGAAACTTTTGGGTTTGGTCAATCGGTTCGCGAGATATGGGACTTTGAAGCTAAGAAATGGTTGAGAAGACAACAAATTTTTCGCAATTCTGCTTCTCCAAACGCTTAACCAGAATGGCCTAGGGAAAAAATACGCACACCGTTGTAATCGGGCGAGTTTCTACTTTCAGACGCAGCAGGAATTTTTGGGTTTGGTCAATCCGTTCGCGAGATATGGGACTTTGAAGCTAAGAAATGGTTGAGAAGACAACAAATTTTTCGCAATTCTGCTGCTCCAAACGCTTAACCTGACTGGGCTAGGGAAAAAATACACATACCGTTGTAATATGGCGAGTTTCTACTTTCAGATGCAATAGGAATTTTTGGGTTAGGTCAATCTGTTCGCGAGATATGGGACTTTGAAGCTAAGAAATGGTTGAGAACACAACAAATTTTTCGCAATTCTGCTGCTCCAAACGCTTATCCAGAATGGGCTAGGGAAAAAATACACATACCGTTGTAATCGGGCGAGTTTCTACTTTCAGACGCAACAGGAATTTTTGGGTTAGGTCAATCCGTTCGCGAGATATGGGAGTTTGAAGCCAAGAAATGGTTGAGAAGGCAAAAAATTTTTCGCAATTCTGCTGCTCCAAACGCTTAACCAGAATGGCCTAGGGAAAAAATACAGATATCGTTGTAATCGGGCGACTTTCTACTTTCAGATGCAATAGGAATTTTTGGGTTAGGTCAATCCGTTCGAGAAATATGGGAGTTTGAAGCCAAGGAATGGTTTAGAAGGCAAAAGATTTTTCGCAATTCTGCTGCTCCAAACGCTTAACCAGAATGGCCTAGGGAAAAAATACACATACCGTTGTAATCGGGCGAGTTTCTACTTTCAGACGCAACAGGAATTTTTGGGTTAGGTCAATCCGTTCGCGAGATATGGGAGTTTGAATCTAAGAAGTGGTTGAGAAGGCAACAAATTTTTCGCACTTCTGCTGCTTCAAACGCTTAACCAGAATGGGCTAGGGAAAAAATACACATACCGTTGTAATCGGGAGAGTTTCTACTTTCACAAGCATCAGGAATTTTTGGGTTTGGTCAATCCGTTCGCGAGATATGGGAGTTTGAAGCCAAGAAATGGTTGAGAAGGCATAAAATTTTTCGCAATTCTGCTGATCCAAATGCTTAACCAGAATGGCCTAGGGGAAAAATACACGTACCGTTGTAATCGGCCGAGTTTCTACTTTCAGACGCAACAGGAATTTTTGGGTTAGGTCAATCCGTTCGCGAGATATGGGAGTTTGAATCTAAGAAGTGGTTGAGAAGGCAACAAATTTTTCGCACTTCTGCTGCTTCAAACGCTTAACCTGACTGGGCTAGGGAAAAAATACACATACCGTTGTAATCGGGAGAGTTTCTACTTTCAGACGCAACAGGAATTTTTGGGTTTGGTCAATCTGTTCGCGAGATATGGGAGTTTGAAGCCAAGAAATGGTTGAGAACACATAAAATTTTTCGCAATTCTGCTGATCCAAATGCTTAACCAGAATGGCCTAGGGGAAAAATACACATACCGTTGTAATCGGGAGAGTTTCTACTTTCAGACGCAACAGGAATTTTTGGGTTTGGTCAATCCGTTCGCGAGATATGGGAGTTTGAAGCCAAGAAATGGTTGAGAAGACATAAAATTTTTCGCAATTCTTTTGATGCAAATGCTTAACCAGAATGGCCTAGGGGAAAAATACACATACCGTTGTAATCGGGCGAGTTTCTACTTTCAGACGCAACAGGAATTTTTGGGTTAGGTCAATCCGTTCGCGAGATATGGGAGTTTGAAGCCAAGGAATGGTTGAGAAGGCAAAAATTTTTTCGCAATTCTGCTACTCCAAACGCTTAACCAGAATGGCCTAGGGAAAAAATACACAAACCGTTGTAATCGCGCGAGTTTCTACTTTCAGACGCAGCAGGAATTTTGGGGTTTGGTCAATCCGTTCGCGAGATATGGGACTTTGAAGCTAAGAAATGGTTGAGAAGACAACAAATTTTTCGCAATTCTGCTGCTCCAAACGCTTAACCTGAATGGGCTAGGGAAAAAATACACATACCGTTGTAATCGGGAGAGTTTCTACTTTCACAAGCATCAGGAATTTTTGGGTTTGGTCAATCCGTTCGCGAGATATGGGAGTTTGAAGCCAAGAAATGGTTGAGAAGGCATAAAATTTTTCGCAATTCTGCTGATCCAAATGCTTAACCAGAATGGCCTAGGGGAAAAATACACGTACCGTTGTAATCGGGCGAGTTTCTACTTTTAGACGCAGCAGGAATTTTTGGGTTTGGTCAATCCGTTCGCGAGATATGGGACATTGAAGCTAAGAAATGGTTGAGAAGACAACAAATTTTTCGCAATTCTGCTGCTCCAAACGCTTAACCTGAATGGGCTAGGGAAAAAATACACATACCGTTGTAATCTGGCGAGTTTCTACTTTCAGATGCAATAGGAATTTTTGGGTTAGGTCAATCCGTTCGCGAGATATGGGACTTTGAAGCTAAGAAATGGTTGAGAAGGCAAAAGATTTTTCGCAATTCTGCTGCTCCAAACGCTTAACCAGAATGGCCTAAAGAAAAAATACGCATACCGTTGTAACCGGGCGAGTGTCTACTTTCAGACGCAGAAGGAATTTTTGGGTTTGGTCAATCCGTTCGCGAGATATGGGACTTTGAAGCTAAGAAATGGTTGAGAAGACAACAAATTTTTCGCACTTCTGCTGCTCCAAACGCTTAACCAGAATGCCCTAGGGAAAAAACACACATACCGTTGTAATCGGGCGAGTTTCTACTTTCAGACGCAATAGGAATTTTTGGGTTAGGTCAATCCGTTCGCGAGATATGGGAGTTTGAAGCCAAGAAATGGTTGAGAAGGCAAAAGATTTTTCGCAATTCTGCTGCTCCAAACGCTTAACCAGAATGGCCTAGGGAAAAAATACACATACCGTTGTAATCGGGCGAGTTTCTACTTTCAGACGCAACAGGAATTTTTGGGTTAGGTCAATCCGTTCGCGAGATATGGGAGTTTGAAGCTAAGAAGTGGTTGTGAAGGCAACAAATTTTTCGCACTTCTGCTGCTTCAAACGCTTAACCAGAATGGGCTAGGGAAAAAATACACATACCGTTGTAATCGGCAGAGTTTCTACTTTCACAAGCATCAGGAATTTTTGGGTTTGTTCAATCCGTTCGCGAGATATGGGAGTTTGAAGCCAAGAAATGGTTGAGAAGGCATAAAATTTTTCGCAATTCTGCTGATCCAAATGCTTAACCAGAATGGCCTAGGGGAAAAATACACGTACCGTTGTAATCGGCCGAGTTTCTACTTTCAGACGCAGCAGGAATTTTTGGGTTTGGTCAATCCGTTCGCGAGATATGGGTCTTTGAAGCTAAGAAATGGTTGAGAAGACAACAAATTTTCCGCAATCCTGCCGCTCCAAACGCTTAACCAGAATGGGCTAGGGAAAAAATACACATACCGTTGTAATCGGGAGAGTTACTACTTTCAGACGCAACAGGAATTTTTGGGTTTGGTCAATCTGTTCGCGAGATATGGGAGTTTGAAGCCAAGAAATGGTTGAGAACACATAAAATTTTTCGCAATTGTGCTGATCCAAATGCTTAACCAGAATGGCCTAGGGGAAAAATACACATACCGTTGTAATCGGGAGAGTTTCTACTTTCAGACGCAACAGGAATTTTTGGGTTTGGTCAATCCGTTCGCGAGATATGGGTGTTTGAAGCCAAGAAATGGTTGAGAAGACATAAAATTTTTCGCAATTCTGCTGATGCAAATGCTTAACCAGAATGGCCTAGGGGAAAAATACACATACCGTTGTAATCGGGCGAGTTTCTACTTTCAGACGCAACAGGAATTTTTGGGTTAGGTCAATCCGTTCGCGAGATATGGGAGTTTGAAGCCAAGGAATGGTTGAGAAGGCAAAAAATTTTTCGCAATTCTGCTACTCCAAACGCTTAACCAGAATGGCCTAGGGAAAAAATACACAAACCGTTGTAATCGCGCGAGTTTCTACCTTCAAATTCAATAGGAATTTTTGGGTTAGATCAATCCGTTCGCGCGATATGAGAGTTTGAAGCTAAGAAATGGTTGAGAAGACAACAAATTTTTCGCACTTCTGCTGCTCCAATCGCTTAACCAGAATGCTCTAGGGGAAAAATACACATACAGTTGTAATCGGGCGAGTTTCTACTTTCAGACGCAGAAGGAATTTTTGGGTTTGGTCAATCGGTTCGCGAGATATGGGACTTTGAAGCTAAGAAATGGTTGAGAAGACAACAAATTTTTCGCAATTCTGCTTCTCCAAACGCTTAACCAGAATGGCCTAGGGAAAAAATACGCACACCGTTGTAATCGGGCGAGTTTCTACTTTCAGACGCAGCAGGAATTTTGGGGTTTGGTCAATCCGTTCGCGAGATATGGGACTTTGAAGCTAAGAAATGGTTGAGAAGACAACAAATTTTTCGCAATTCTGCTGCTCCAAACGCTTAACCTGAATGGGCTAGGGAAAAAATACACATACCGTTGTAATCGGGAGAGTTTCTACTTTCACAAGCATCAGGAATTTTTGGGTTTGGTCAATCCGTTCGCGAGATATGGGAGTTTGAAGCCAAGAAATGGTTGAGAAGGCATAAAATTTTTCGCAATTCTGCTGATCCAAATGCTTAACCAGAATGGCCTAGGGGAAAAATACACGTACCGTTGTAATCGGGCGAGTTTCTACTTTTAGACGCAGCAGGAATTTTTGGGTTTGGTCAATCCGTTCGCGAGATATGGGACATTGAAGCTAAGAAATGGTTGAGAAGACAACAAATTTTTCGCAATTCTGCTGCTCCAAACGCTTAACCTGAATGGGCTAGGGAAAAAATACACATACCGTTGTAATCTGGCGAGTTTCTACTTTCAGATGCAACAGGAATTTTTGGGTTAGGTCAATCCGTTCGCGAGATATGGGAGTTTGAAGCTAAGAAGTGGTTGAGAAGGCAACAAATTTTTCGCACTTCTGCTGCTTCAAACGCTTAACCAGAATGGCCTAGGGAAAAAATACACATACCGTTGTAATCGGGCGAGTTTCTACCTTCAGACGCAACAGGAATTTTTGGGTTAGGTCAATCCGTTCGCGAGATATGGGAGTTTGAAGCCAAGAAATGGTTGAGAAGGCAAAAAATTTTGCGCAATTCTGCTGCTCCAAACGCTTAACCAGAATGCCCTAGGGAAAAAATACACATACCGTTGTAATCGGGCGAGTTTCTACTTTCAGATGCAATAGGAATTTTTGGGTTAGGTCAATCCGTTCGCGAGATATGGGACTTTGAAGCTAAGAAATGGTTGAGAAGACAACAAATTTTTCGCAATTCTGCTGCTCCAAACGCTTATCCAGAATGGGCTAGGGAAAAAATACACATACCGTTGTAATCGGGCGAGTTTCTACTTTCAGAAGCAACAGGAATTTTTGGGTTAGGTCAATCCGTTCGCGAGATATGGGAGTTTGAAGCCAAGAAATGGTTGAGAAGGCAAAAAATTTTTCGCAATTCTGCTGCTCAAAACGCTTAACCAGAATTGCCTAGGGAAAAAATACAGATACCGTTGTAATCGGGCGAGTTTCTACTTTCAGACGCAACAGGAATTTTTGGGTTAGGTCAATCCGTTCGCGAGATATGGGAGTTTGAAGCTAAGAAGTGGTTGAGAAGGCAACAAATTTTTCGCACTTCTGCTGCTTCAAACGCTTAACCAGAATGGCCTAGGGAAAAAATATACATACCGTTGTAATGGGGCGAGTTTCTACCTTCACACGCAACAGGAATTTTTGGGTTAGGTCAATCCGTTCGCGAGATATGGGAGTTTGAAGCCAAGAAATGGTTGAGAAGGCAAAAAATTTTGCGCAATTCTGCTGCTCCAAACGCTTAACCAGAATGCCCTAGGGAAAAAATACACATACCGTTGTAATCGGGCGAGTTTCTACTTTCAGATGCAATAGGAATTTTTGGGTTAGGTCAATCCGTTCGCGAGATATGGGAGTTTGAAGCCAAGAAATGGTTGAGAAGGCAAACGATTTTTCGCAATTCTGCTGCTCCAAACGCTTAACCAGAATGGCCTAGGGAAAAAATACACATACCGTTGTAATCGGGCGAGTTTCTACTTTCAGACGCAGCAGGAATTTTTGGGTTTGGTCAATCCGTTCGCGAGATATGGGTCTTTGAAGCTAAGAATTGGTTGAGAAGACAACAAATATTCCGCAATTCTGCTGCTCCAAACGCTTAACCAGAATGGGCTAGGGAAAAAATACACATACCGCTGTAATCGGGCGAGTTTCTACTTTCAGACGCAACAGGAATTTTTGGGTTTGGTCAATCCGTTCGCGAGATATGGGACTTTGAAGCTAAGAAATGGTAGAGAAGGCAAAAAATTTTTCACAATTCTGCTGCTCCAAACGCTTAACCAGAATGGCCTAAAGAAAAAATACGCATACCGTTGTAACCGGGCGAGTGTCTACTTTCAGACGCAGAAGGAATTTTTGGGTTTGGTCAATCCGTTCGCGAGATATGGGACTTTGAAGCTAAGAAATGGTTGAGAAGACAACAAATTTTTCGCACTTCTGCTGCTCCAAACGCTTAACCAGAATGGCCTAGGGAAAAAATACACATACCGTTGTAATCGGGCGAGTTTCTACCTTCAGACGCAACAGGAATTTTTGGGTTAGGTCAATCCGTTCGCGAGATATGGGACTTTGAAGCCAAGAAATGGTTGAGAAGGCAAAAAATTTTGCGCAATTCTGCTGCTCCAAACGCTTAACCAGAATGCCCTAGGGAAAAAATACACATACCGTTGTAATCGGGCGAGTTTCTACTTTCAGACACAGCAGGAATTTTTGGGTTTTGTCAATCCGTTCGCGAGATATGGGACTTTGAAGCAAAGAAATGCTTGAGAAGACAACAAATTTTTCGCAATTCTGCTGCTCCAAACGCATAACCAGAATGGGCTAGGGAAAAAATACACATACCGTTGTAATCGGGAGAGTTTCTACTTTCACAAGCATCAGGAATTTTTGGGTTTGGTCAATCCGTTCGCGAGATATGGGAGTTTGAAGCCAAGAAATGGTTGAGAAGGCATAAAATTTTTCGCAATTCTGCTGATCCAAATGCTTAACCAGAATGGCCTAGGGGAAAAATACACGTACCGTTGTAATCGGGCGAGTTTCTACTTTTAGATGCAATAGGAATTTTTGGGTTATGTCAATCCGTTCGCGAGATATGGGAGTTTGAAACTAAGAAATTGTTGAGAAGACAACAAATTTTTCGCAATTCTGCTGCTCCAATCGCTTAACCAGAATGCCCTAGGGGAAAAATACACATAACGTTGTAATCGGGCGAGTTTCTACTTTCAGACGCAACAGGAATTTTTGGGTTAGGTCAATCCGTTCGCGAGATATGGGAGTTTGAATCCAAGAAATGGTTGAGAAGGCAAAAGATTTTTCGCAATTCTGCTGCTCCAAACGCTTAACCAGAATGGCCTAGGGAAAAAATACACATACCGTTGTAATCGGCCGAGTTTCTACTTTCAGATGCAATAGGAATTTTTGGGTTAGGTCAATCCGTTCGCGAGATATGGGAGTTTGAAGCCAAGAAATGGTTGAGAAGGCAAAATATTGTTCGCAATTCTGCTGCTCCAAACCCTTAACCAGAATGGCCTAGGGAAAAAATACGCATACCGTTGTAATCGGGCGAGTTTCTACTTTCAGACGCAGCAGGAATTTTTGGGTTTTGTCAATCCGTTCGCGAGATATGGGTCTTTGAAGCTAAGAAATCGTTGAGAAGACAACAAATTTTCCGCAATTCTGCTGCTCCAAACGCTTAACCAGAATGGCCTAAAGAAAAAATACGCATACCGTTGTAACCGGGCGAGTGTCTACTTTCAGACGCAGAAGGAATTTTTGGGTTTGGTCAATCCGTTCGCGAGATATGGGACTTTGAAGCTAAGAAATGGTTGAGAAGACAACAAATTTTTCGCACTTCTGCTGCTCCAAACGCTTAACCAGAATGGCCTAGGGAAAAAATACACATACCGTTGTAATCGGGAGAGTTTCTACTTTCAGATGCAACAGGAATTTTTGGGTTTGGTCAATCCGTTCGCGAGATATGGGACTTTGAAGCAAAGAAATGCTTGAGAAGACAACAAATTTTTCGCAATTCTGCTGCTCCAAACGCATAACCAGAATGGCCTAGGGAAAAAATACACGTACCGTTGTAATCGGTTGAGTTTCTACTTTCAAATGCAATAGGAATTTTTGGGTTAGGTCAATCGGTTCGCGACATATGGGACTTTCAACCTAAGAAATGGTTGAGAAGACAACAAATTTTTCACAATTCTGCTGCTCCAAACGCTTGACCAGAATGGCCTAGGGAGAAAATACACATACCGTTGTAATCGGGCGAGTTTCTACTTTCAGATGCAATAGGAATTTTTGGGTTAGGTCATTCCGTTCGCGAGATATGGGAGTTTGAAGACAAGAAATGGTTGAGAAGGCAAAAAATTTTTCGCAATTCTGCTGCTCCAAACGCTTAACCAGAATGGCCTAAGGAAAAAATACACATACCGTTGTAATCGGGCGAATTTCTACATTCAGATGCAACAGGAATTTTTGGGTTAGGTCAATCCGTTCGCGAGATATGGGAGTTTGAAGCCAAGAAATGGTTGAGAAGGCAAAAAATTTTTCGCAATTCTGCTGCTCCAAACGCTTAACCAGAATGGCCTAGGGAAAAAATACACATACCGTTGTAATTGGGCGAGTTTCTACTTTCAGATGCAATAGGACTTTTTGGGTTATGTCAATCCGTTCGAGAGATATGGGAGTTTGAAGCCAAGAAATGGTAGAGAAGGCAAAAAATTTTTCACAATTCTGCTGCTCCAAACGTTTAACCAGAGTGGTCTAGGGAAAAAATACACATACCCTTGTAATCGGGCGAGTTTCTACTTTCAGATGCAATAGGAATTTTTGGGTTAGGTCAATCCGTTCGCGAGATATGGGAGTTTGAAGCCAAGAAATGGTTGAGAAGGCAACAAATTTTTCGCAATTCTGCTGCTTCAAACGCTTAACCAGAATGGCCTAGGGAAAAAATAAACATACCGTTGTAATCGGGTGAGTTTCTACTTTCAAATGCAATAGGAATTTTTGGGTTATGTTAATCGGTTCGCGACATATGGGACTTTCAACCTAAGAAATGGTTGAGAAGACAACAAATTTTTCTCAATTCTGCTTCTCCAAACGCTTAACCAGAACGGCCTAGGGAGAAAATACACATACCGTTGTAATCGGGCGAGTTTCTACTTTCAGATGCAATAGGAATTTTTGGGTTAGGTCAATCCGTTCGCGAGATATGGGACTTTGAAGCAAAGAAATGCTTGAGAAGACAACAAATTTTTCGCAATTCTGCTGCTCCAAACGCATAACCAGAATGGCCTAGGGAAAAAATACACGTACCGTTGTAATCGGTTGAGTTTCTACTTTCAAATGCAATAGAAATTTTTGGGTTAGGTCAATCGGTTCGCGACATATGGGACTTTCAACCTAAGAAATGGTTGAGAAGACAACAAATTTTTCACAATTCTGCTGCTCCAAACGCTTGACCAGAATGGCCTAGGGAGAAAATACACATACCGTTGTAATCGGGCGAGTTTCTACTTTCAGATGCAATAGGAATTTTTGGGTTAGGTCATTCCGTTCGCGAGATATGGGAGTTTGAAGACAAGAAATGGTTGAGAAGGCAAAAAATTTTTCGCAATTCTGCTGCTCCAAACGCTTAACCAGAATGGCCTAAGGAAAAAATACACATACCGTTGTAATCGGGCGAATTTCTACATTCAGATGCAACAGGAATTTTTGGGTTAGGTCAATCCGTTCGCGAGATATGGGAGTTTGAAGCCAAGAAATGGTTGAGAAGGCAAAAAATTTTTCGCAATTCTGCTGCTCCAAACGCTTAACCAGAATGGCCTAGGGAAAAAATACACATACCGTTGTAATTGGGCGAGTTTCTACTTTCAGATGCAATAGGACTTTTTGGGTTATGTCAATCCGTTCGAGAGATATGGGAGTTTGAAGCCAAGAAATGGTAGAGAAGGCAAAAAATTTTTCACAATTCTGCTGCTCCAAACGTTTAACCAGAATGGTCTAGGGAAAAAATACACATACCCTTCTAATCGGGCGAGTTTCTACTTTCAGATGCAATAGGAATTTTTGGGTTAGGTCAATCCGTTCGCGAGATATGGGAGTTTGAAGCCAAGAAATGGTTGAGAAGGCAACAAATTTTTCGCAATTCTGCTGCTTCAAACGCTTAACCAGAATGGCCTAGGGAAAAAATACACATACCGTTGTAATCGGGTGAGTTTCTACTTTCAAATGCAATAGGAATTTTTGGGTTATGTTAATCGGTTCGCGACATATGGGACTTTCAACCTAAGAAATGGTTGAGGAGACAACAAATTTTTCTCAATTCTGCTGCTCCAAACGCTTAACCAGAACGGCCTAGGGAGAAAATACACATACCGTTGTAATCGGGCGAGTTTCTACTTTCAGATGCAATAGGAATTTTTGGGTTAGGTCAATCCGTTCGCGAGATATGGGACTTTGAAGCAAAGAAATGCTTGAGAAGACAACAAATTTTTCGCAATTCTGCTGCTCCAAACGCATAACCAGAATGGCCTAGGGAAAAAATACACGTACCGTTGTAATCGGTTGAGTTTCTACTTTCAAATGCAATAGGAATTTTTGGGTTAGGTCAATCGGTTCGCGACTTATGGGACTTTCAACCTAAGAAATGGTTGAGAAGACAACAAATTTTTCTCAATTCTGCTGCTCCAAACGCTTAACCAGAACGGCCTAGGGAGAAAATACACATACCGTTGTAATCGGGCGAGTTTCTACTTTCAGATGCAAAAGGGATTTTTGGGTTAGGTCAATCCGTTCGCGAGATATGGGACTTTCAACCTAAGAAATGGTTGAGAAGACAACAAATTTTTCTCAATTCTGCTGCTCCAAACGCTTAACCAGAACGGCCTAGGGAGAAAATACACATACCGTTGTAATCGGGCGAGTTTCTACTTTCAGATGCAATAGGAATTTTTGGGTTAGGTCAATCCGTTCGCGAGGTATGGGAGTTTGAAGCCAAGAAATGGTAGAGAAGGCAAAAAATTTTTCGCACTTCTGCTGCTCCAAACGCTTAACCAGAATGGCCTAGGGAAAAAATACACATACCGTTGTAATCGGGAGAGTTTCTACTTTCAGATGCAACAGGAATTTTTGGGTTTGGTCAATCCGTTCGCGAGATATGGGACTTTGAAGCAAAGAAATGCTTGAGAAGGCAACAAATTTTTCGCAATTCTGCTGCTCCAAACGCATAACCAGAATGGCCTAGGGAAAAAATACACGTACCGTTGTAATCGGTTGAGTTTCTACTTTCAAATGCAATAGGAATTTTTGGGTTAGGTCAATCGGTTCGCGACATATGGGACTTTCAACCTAAGAAATGGTTGAGAAGACAACAAATTTTTCACAATTCTGCTGCTCCAAACGCTTGACCAGAATGGCCTAGGGAGAAAATACACATACCGTTGTAATCGGGCGAGTTTCTACTTTCAGATGCAATAGGAATTTTTGGGTTAGGTCATTCCGTTCGCGAGATATGGGAGTTTGAAGACAAGAAATGGTTGAGAAGGCAAAAAATTTTTCGCAATTCTGCTGCTCCAAACGCTTAACCAGAATGGCCTAAGGAAAAAATACACATACCGTTGTAATCGGGCGAATTTCTACATTCAGATGCAACAGGAATTTTTGGGTTAGGTCAATCCGTTCGCGAGATATGGGAGTTTGAAGCCAAGAAATGGTTGAGAAGGCAAAAAATTTTTCGCAATTCTGCTGCTCCAAACGCTTAACCAGAATGGCCTAGGGAAAAAATACACATACCGTTGTAATTGGGCGAGTTTCTACTTTCAGATGCAACAGGAATTTTTGGGTTTGGTCAATCCGTTCGCGAGATATGGGACTTTGAAGCAAAGAAATGCTTGAGAAGACAACAAATTTTTCGCAATTCTGCTGCTCCAAACGCATAACCAGAATGGGCTAGGGAAAAAATACACATACCGTTGTAATCGGGAGAGTTTCTACTTTCACAAGCATCAGGAATTTTTGGGTTTGGTCAATCCGTTCGCGAGATATGGGAGTTTGAAGCCAAGAAATGGTTGAGAAGGCATAAAATTTTTCGCAATTCTGCTGATCCAAATGCTTAACCAGAATGGCCTAGGGGAAAAATACACGTACCGTTGTAATCGGGCGAGTTTCTACTTTTAGATGCAATAGGAATTTTTGGGTTAGGTCAATCCGTTCGCGAGATATGGGAGTTTGAAACTAAGAAATTGTTGAGAAGACAACAAATTTTTCGCAATTCTGCTGCTCCAATCGCTTAACCAGAATGCCCTAGGGGAAAAATACACATAACGTTGTAATCGGGCGAGTTTCTACTTTCAGACGCAACAGGAATTTTTGGGTTAGGTCAATCCGTTCGCGAGATATGGGAGTTTGAATCCAAGAAATGGTTGAGAAGGCAAAAGATTTTTCGCAATTCTGCTGCTCCAAACGCTTAACCAGAATGGCCTAGGGAAAAAATACACATACCGTTGTAATCGGCCGAGTTTCTACTTTCAGATGCAATAGGAATTTTTGGGTTAGGTCAATCCGTTCGCGAGATATGGGAGTTTGAAGCCAAGAAATGGTTGAGAAGGCAAAATATTGTTCGCAATTCTGCTGCTCCAAACCCTTAACCAGAATGGCCTAGGGAAAAAATACGCATACCGTTGTAATCGGGCGAGTTTCTACTTTCAGACGCAGCAGGAATTTTTGGGTTTTGTCAATCCGTTCGCGAGATATGGGTCTTTGAAGCTAAGAAATCGTTGAGAAGACAACAAATTTTCCGCAATTCTGCTGCTCCAAACGCTTAACCAGAATGGCCTAAAGAAAAAATACGCATACCGTTGTAACCGGGCGAGTGTCTACTTTCAGACGCAGAAGGAATTTTTGGGTTTGGTCAATCCGTTCGCGAGATATGGGACTTTGAAGCTAAGAAATGGTTGAGAAGACAACAAATTTTTCGCACTTCTGCTGCTCCAAACGCTTAACCAGAATGGCCTAGGGAAAAAATACACATACCGTTGTAATCGGGAGAGTTTCTACTTTCAGATGCAACAGGAATTTTTGGGTTTGGTCAATCCGTTCGCGAGATATGGGACTTTGAAGCAAAGAAATGCTTGAGAAGACAACAAATTTTTCGCAATTCTGCTGCTCCAAACGCATAACCAGAATGGCCTAGGGAAAAAATACACGTACCGTTGTAATCGGTTGAGTTTCTACTTTCAAATGCAATAGGAATTTTTGGGTTAGGTCAATCGGTTCGCGACATATGGGACTTTCAACCTAAGAAATGGTTGAGAAGACAACAAATTTTTCACAATTCTGCTGCTCCAAACGCTTGACCAGAATGGCCTAGGGAGAAAATACACATACCGTTGTAATCGGGCGAGTTTCTACTTTCAGATGCAATAGGAATTTTTGGGTTAGGTCATTCCGTTCGCGAGATATGGGAGTTTGAAGACAAGAAATGGTTGAGAAGGCAAAAAATTTTTCGCAATTCTGCTGCTCCAAACGCTTAACCAGAATGGCCTAAGGAAAAAATACACATACCGTTGTAATCGGGCGAATTTCTACATTCAGATGCAACAGGAATTTTTGGGTTAGGTCAATCCGTTCGCGAGATATGGGAGTTTGAAGCCAAGAAATGGTTGAGAAGGCAAAAAATTTTTCGCAATTCTGCTGCTCCAAACGCTTAACCAGAATGGCCTAGGGAAAAAATACACATACCGTTGTAATTGGGCGAGTTTCTACTTTCAGATGCAATAGGACTTTTTGGGTTATGTCAATCCGTTCGAGAGATATGGGAGTTTCAACCTAAGAAATGGTTGAGAAGACAACAAATTTTTCACAATTCTGCTGCTCCAAACGCTTGACCAGAATGGCCTAGGGAGAAAATACACATACCGTTGTAATCGGGCGAGTTTCTACTTTCAGATGCAATAGGAATTTTTGGGTTAGGTCATTCCGTTCGCGAGATATGGGAGTTTGAAGACAAGAAATGGTTGAGAAGGCAAAAAATTTTTCGCAATTCTGCTGCTCCAAACGCTTAACCAGAATGGCCTAAGGAAAAAATACACATACCGTTGTAATCGGGCGAATTTCTACATTCAGATGCAACAGGAATTTTTGGGTTAGGTCAATCCGTTCGCGAGATATGGGAGTTTGAAGCCAAGAAATGGTTGAGAAGGCAAAAAATTTTTCGCAATTCTGCTGCTCCAAACGCTTAACCAGAATGGCCTAGGGAAAAAATACACATACCGTTGTAATTGGGCGAGTTTCTACTTTCAGATGCAACAGGAATTTTTGGGTTTGGTCAATCCGTTCGCGAGATATGGGACTTTGAAGCAAAGAAATGCTTGAGAAGACAACAAATTTTTCGCAATTCTGCTGCTCCAAACGCATAACCAGAATGGGCTAGGGAAAAAATACACATACCGTTGTAATCGGGAGAGTTTCTACTTTCACAAGCATCAGGAATTTTTGGGTTTGGTCAATCCGTTCGCGAGATATGGGAGTTTGAAGCCAAGAAATGGTTGAGAAGGCATAAAATTTTTCGCAATTCTGCTGATCCAAATGCTTAACCAGAATGGCCTAGGGGAAAAATACACGTACCGTTGTAATCGGGCGAGTTTCTACTTTTAGATGCAATAGGAATTTTTGGGTTAGGTCAATCCGTTCGCGAGATATGGGAGTTTGAAACTAAGAAATTGTTGAGAAGACAACAAATTTTTCGCAATTCTGCTGCTCCAATCGCTTAACCAGAATGCCCTAGGGGAAAAATACACATAACGTTGTAATCGGGCGAGTTTCTACTTTCAGACGCAACAGGAATTTTTGGGTTAGGTCAATCCGTTCGCGAGATATGGGAGTTTGAATCCAAGAAATGGTTGAGAAGGCAAAAGATTTTTCGCAATTCTGCTGCTCCAAACGCTTAACCAGAATGGCCTAGGGAAAAAATACACATACCGTTGTAATCGGCCGAGTTTCTACTTTCAGATGCAATAGGAATTTTTGGGTTAGGTCAATCCGTTCGCGAGATATGGGAGTTTGAAGCCAAGAAATGGTTGAGAAGGCAAAATATTGTTCGCAATTCTGCTGCTCCAAACCCTTAACCAGAATGGCCTAGGGAAAAAATACGCATACCGTTGTAATCGGGCGAGTTTCTACTTTCAGACGCAGCAGGAATTTTTGGGTTTTGTCAATCCGTTCGCGAGATATGGGTCTTTGAAGCTAAGAAATCGTTGAGAAGACAACAAATTTTCCGCAATTCTGCTGCTCCAAACGCTTAACCAGAATGGCCTAAAGAAAAAATACGCATACCGTTGTAACCGGGCGAGTGTCTACTTTCAGACGCAGAAGGAATTTTTGGGTTTGGTCAATCCGTTCGCGAGATATGGGACTTTGAAGCTAAGAAATGGTTGAGAAGACAACAAATTTTTCGCACTTCTGCTGCTCCAAACGCTTAACCAGAATGGCCTAGGGAAAAAATACACATACCGTTGTAATCGGGAGAGTTTCTACTTTCAGATGCAACAGGAATTTTTGGGTTTGGTCAATCCGTTCGCGAGATATGGGACTTTGAAGCAAAGAAATGCTTGAGAAGACAACAAATTTTTCGCAATTCTGCTGCTCCAAACGCATAACCAGAATGGCCTAGGGAAAAAATACACGTACCGTTGTAATCGGTTGAGTTTCTACTTTCAAATGCAATAGGAATTTTTGGGTTAGGTCAATCGGTTCGCGACATATGGGACTTTCAACCTAAGAAATGGTTGAGAAGACAACAAATTTTTCACAATTCTGCTGCTCCAAACGCTTGACCAGAATGGCCTAGGGAGAAAATACACATACCGTTGTAATCGGGCGAGTTTCTACTTTCAGATGCAATAGGAATTTTTGGGTTAGGTCATTCCGTTCGCGAGATATGGGAGTTTGAAGACAAGAAATGGTTGAGAAGGCAAAAAATTTTTCGCAATTCTGCTGCTCCAAACGCTTAACCAGAATGGCCTAAGGAAAAAATACACATACCGTTGTAATCGGGCGAATTTCTACATTCAGATGCAACAGGAATTTTTGGGTTAGGTCAATCCGTTCGCGAGATATGGGAGTTTGAAGCCAAGAAATGGTTGAGAAGGCAAAAAATTTTTCGCAATTCTGCTGCTCCAAACGCTTAACCAGAATGGCCTAGGGAAAAAATACACATACCGTTGTAATTGGGCGAGTTTCTACTTTCAGATGCAATAGGACTTTTTGGGTTATGTCAATCCGTTCGAGAGATATGGGAGTTTGAAGCCAAGAAATGGTAGAGAAGGCAAAAAATTTTTCACAATTCTGCTGCTCCAAACGTTTAACCAGAGTGGTCTAGGGAAAAAATACACATACCCTTGTAATCGGGCGAGTTTCTACTTTCAGATGCAATAGGAATTTTTGGGTTAGGTCAATCCGTTCGCGAGATATGGGAGTTTGAAGCCAAGAAATGGTTGAGAAGGCAACAAATTTTTCGCAATTCTGCTGCTTCAAACGCTTAACCAGAATGGCCTAGGGAAAAAATAAACATACCGTTGTAATCGGGTGAGTTTCTACTTTCAAATGCAATAGGAATTTTTGGGTTATGTTAATCGGTTCGCGACATATGGGACTTTCAACCTAAGAAATGGTTGAGAAGACAACAAATTTTTCTCAATTCTGCTTCTCCAAACGCTTAACCAGAACGGCCTAGGGAGAAAATACACATACCGTTGTAATCGGGCGAGTTTCTACTTTCAGATGCAATAGGAATTTTTGGGTTAGGTCAATCCGTTCGCGAGATATGGGACTTTGAAGCAAAGAAATGCTTGAGAAGACAACAAATTTTTCGCAATTCTGCTGCTCCAAACGCATAACCAGAATGGCCTAGGGAAAAAATACACGTACCGTTGTAATCGGTTGAGTTTCTACTTTCAAATGCAATAGAAATTTTTGGGTTAGGTCAATCGGTTCGCGACATATGGGACTTTCAACCTAAGAAATGGTTGAGAAGACAACAAATTTTTCACAATTCTGCTGCTCCAAACGCTTGACCAGAATGGCCTAGGGAGAAAATACACATACCGTTGTAATCGGGCGAGTTTCTACTTTCAGATGCAATAGGAATTTTTGGGTTAGGTCATTCCGTTCGCGAGATATGGGAGTTTGAAGACAAGAAATGGTTGAGAAGGCAAAAAATTTTTCGCAATTCTGCTGCTCCAAACGCTTAACCAGAATGGCCTAAGGAAAAAATACACATACCGTTGTAATCGGGCGAATTTCTACATTCAGATGCAACAGGAATTTTTGGGTTAGGTCAATCCGTTCGCGAGATATGGGAGTTTGAAGCCAAGAAATGGTTGAGAAGGCAAAAAATTTTTCGCAATTCTGCTGCTCCAAACGCTTAACCAGAATGGCCTAGGGAAAAAATACACATACCGTTGTAATTGGGCGAGTTTCTACTTTCAGATGCAATAGGACTTTTTGGGTTATGTCAATCCGTTCGAGAGATATGGGAGTTTGAAGCCAAGAAATGGTAGAGAAGGCAAAAAATTTTTCACAATTCTGCTGCTCCAAACGTTTAACCAGAATGGTCTAGGGAAAAAATACACATACCCTTCTAATCGGGCGAGTTTCTACTTTCAGATGCAATAGGAATTTTTGGGTTAGGTCAATCCGTTCGCGAGATATGGGAGTTTGAAGCCAAGAAATGGTTGAGAAGGCAACAAATTTTTCGCAATTCTGCTGCTTCAAACGCTTAACCAGAATGGCCTAGGGAAAAAATACACATACCGTTGTAATCGGGTGAGTTTCTACTTTCAAATGCAATAGGAATTTTTGGGTTATGTTAATCGGTTCGCGACATATGGGACTTTCAACCTAAGAAATGGTTGAGGAGACAACAAATTTTTCTCAATTCTGCTGCTCCAAACGCTTAACCAGAACGGCCTAGGGAGAAAATACACATACCGTTGTAATCGGGCGAGTTTCTACTTTCAGATGCAATAGGAATTTTTGGGTTAGGTCAATCCGTTCGCGAGATATGGGACTTTGAAGCAAAGAAATGCTTGAGAAGACAACAAATTTTTCGCAATTCTGCTGCTCCAAACGCATAACCAGAATGGCCTAGGGAAAAAATACACGTACCGTTGTAATCGGTTGAGTTTCTACTTTCAAATGCAATAGGAATTTTTGGGTTAGGTCAATCGGTTCGCGACTTATGGGACTTTCAACCTAAGAAATGGTTGAGAAGACAACAAATTTTTCTCAATTCTGCTGCTCCAAACGCTTAACCAGAACGGCCTAGGGAGAAAATACACATACCGTTGTAATCGGGCGAGTTTCTACTTTCAGATGCAAAAGGGATTTTTGGGTTAGGTCAATCCGTTCGCGAGATATGGGACTTTCAACCTAAGAAATGGTTGAGAAGACAACAAATTTTTCTCAATTCTGCTGCTCCAAACGCTTAACCAGAACGGCCTAGGGAGAAAATACACATACCGTTGTAATCGGGCGAGTTTCTACTTTCAGATGCAATAGGAATTTTTGGGTTAGGTCAATCCGTTCGCGAGGTATGGGAGTTTGAAGCCAAGAAATGGTAGAGAAGGCAAAAAATTTTTCGCACTTCTGCTGCTCCAAACGCTTAACCAGAATGGCCTAGGGAAAAAATACACATACCGTTGTAATCGGGAGAGTTTCTACTTTCAGATGCAACAGGAATTTTTGGGTTTGGTCAATCCGTTCGCGAGATATGGGACTTTGAAGCAAAGAAATGCTTGAGAAGGCAACAAATTTTTCGCAATTCTGCTGCTCCAAACGCATAACCAGAATGGCCTAGGGAAAAAATACACGTACCGTTGTAATCGGTTGAGTTTCTACTTTCAAATGCAATAGGAATTTTTGGGTTAGGTCAATCGGTTCGCGACATATGGGACTTTCAACCTAAGAAATGGTTGAGAAGACAACAAATTTTTCACAATTCTGCTGCTCCAAACGCTTGACCAGAATGGCCTAGGGAGAAAATACACATACCGTTGTAATCGGGCGAGTTTCTACTTTCAGATGCAATAGGAATTTTTGGGTTAGGTCATTCCGTTCGCGAGATATGGGAGTTTGAAGACAAGAAATGGTTGAGAAGGCAAAAAATTTTTCGCAATTCTGCTGCTCCAAACGCTTAACCAGAATGGCCTAAGGAAAAAATACACATACCGTTGTAATCGGGCGAATTTCTACATTCAGATGCAACAGGAATTTTTGGGTTAGGTCAATCCGTTCGCGAGATATGGGAGTTTGAAGCCAAGAAATGGTTGAGAAGGCAAAAAATTTTTCGCAATTCTGCTGCTCCAAACGCTTAACCAGAATGGCCTAGGGAAAAAATACACATACCGTTGTAATTGGGCGAGTTTCTACTTTCAGATGCAACAGGAATTTTTGGGTTTGGTCAATCCGTTCGCGAGATATGGGACTTTGAAGCAAAGAAATGCTTGAGAAGACAACAAATTTTTCGCAATTCTGCTGCTCCAAACGCATAACCAGAATGGGCTAGGGAAAAAATACACATACCGTTGTAATCGGGAGAGTTTCTACTTTCACAAGCATCAGGAATTTTTGGGTTTGGTCAATCCGTTCGCGAGATATGGGAGTTTGAAGCCAAGAAATGGTTGAGAAGGCATAAAATTTTTCGCAATTCTGCTGATCCAAATGCTTAACCAGAATGGCCTAGGGGAAAAATACACGTACCGTTGTAATCGGGCGAGTTTCTACTTTTAGATGCAATAGGAATTTTTGGGTTAGGTCAATCCGTTCGCGAGATATGGGAGTTTGAAACTAAGAAATTGTTGAGAAGACAACAAATTTTTCGCAATTCTGCTGCTCCAATCGCTTAACCAGAATGCCCTAGGGGAAAAATACACATAACGTTGTAATCGGGCGAGTTTCTACTTTCAGACGCAACAGGAATTTTTGGGTTAGGTCAATCCGTTCGCGAGATATGGGAGTTTGAATCCAAGAAATGGTTGAGAAGGCAAAAGATTTTTCGCAATTCTGCTGCTCCAAACGCTTAACCAGAATGGCCTAGGGAAAAAATACACATACCGTTGTAATCGGCCGAGTTTCTACTTTCAGATGCAATAGGAATTTTTGGGTTAGGTCAATCCGTTCGCGAGATATGGGAGTTTGAAACCAAGAAATGGTTGAGAAGGCAAAATATTGTTCGCAATTCTGCTGCTCCAAACCCTTAACCAGAATGGCCTAGGGAAAAAATACGCATACCGTTGTAATCGGGCGAGTTTCTACTTTCAGACGCAGCAGGAATTTTTGGGTTTTGTCAATCCGTTCGCGAGATATGGGTCTTTGAAGCTAAGAAATCGTTGAGAAGACAACAAATTTTCCGCAATTCTGCTGCTCCAAACGCTTAACCAGAATGGCCTAAAGAAAAAATACGCATACCGTTGTAACCGGGCGAGTGTCTACTTTCAGACGCAGAAGGAATTTTTGGGTTTGGTCAATCCGTTCGCGAGATATGGGACTTTGAAGCTAAGAAATGGTTGAGAAGACAACAAATTTTTCGCACTTCTGCTGCTCCAAACGCTTAACCAGAATGGCCTAGGGAAAAAATACACATACCGTTGTAATCGGGAGAGTTTCTACTTTCAGATGCAACAGGAATTTTTGGGTTTGGTCAATCCGTTCGCGAGATATGGGACTTTGAAGCAAAGAAATGCTTGAGAAGACAACAAATTTTTCGCAATTCTGCTGCTCCAAACGCATAACCAGAATGGCCTAGGGAAAAAATACACGTACCGTTGTAATCGGTTGAGTTTCTACTTTCAAATGCAATAGGAATTTTTGGGTTAGGTCAATCGGTTCGCGACATATGGGACTTTCAACCTAAGAAATGGTTGAGAAGACAACAAATTTTTCACAATTCTGCTGCTCCAAACGCTTGACCAGAATGGCCTAGGGAGAAAATACACATACCGTTGTAATCGGGCGAGTTTCTACTTTCAGATGCAATAGGAATTTTTGGGTTAGGTCATTCCGTTCGCGAGATATGGGAGTTTGAAGACAAGAAATGGTTGAGAAGGCAAAAAATTTTTCGCAATTCTGCTGCTCCAAACGCTTAACCAGAATGGCCTAAGGAAAAAATACACATACCGTTGTAATCGGGCGAATTTCTACATTCAGATGCAACAGGAATTTTTGGGTTAGGTCAATCCGTTCGCGAGATATGGGAGTTTGAAGCCAAGAAATGGTTGAGAAGGCAAAAAATTTTTCGCAATTCTGCTGCTCCAAACGCTTAACCAGAATGGCCTAGGGAAAAAATACACATACCGTTGTAATTGGGCGAGTTTCTTCTTTCAGATGCAACAGGAATTTTTGGGTTTGGTCAATCCGTTCGCGAGATATGGGACTTTGAAGCAAAGAAATGCTTGAGAAGACAACAAATTTTTCGCAATTCTGCTGCTCCAAACGCATAACCAGAATGGGCTAGGGAAAAAATACACATACCGTTGTAATCGGGAGAGTTTCTACTTTCACAAGCATCAGGAATTTTTGGGTTTGGTCAATCCGTTCGCGAGATATGGGAGTTTGAAGCCAAGAAATGGTTGAGAAGGCATAAAATTTTTCGCAATTCTGCTGATCCAAATGCTTAACCAGAATGGCCTAGGGGAAAAATACACGTACCGTTGTAATCGGGCGAGTTTCTACTTTTAGATGCAATAGGAATTTTTGGGTTAGGTCAATCCGTTCGCGAGATATGGGAGTTTGAAACTAAGAAATTGTTGAGAAGACAACAAATTTTTCGCAATTCTGCTGCTCCAATCGCTTAACCAGAATGCCCTAGGGGAAAAATACACATAACGTTGTAATCGGGCGAGTTTCTACTTTCAGACGCAACAGGAATTTTTGGGTTAGGTCAATCCGTTCGCGAGATATGGGAGTTTGAATCCAAGAAATGGTTGAGAAGGCAAAAGATTTTTCGCAATTCTGCTGCTCCAAACGTTTAACCAGAATGGTCTAGGGAAAAAATACACATACCCTTGTAATCGGGCGAGTTTCTACTTTCAGATGCAATAGGAATTTTTGGGTTAGGTCAATCCGTTCGCGAGATATGGGAGTTTGAAGCCAAGAAATGGTTGAGAAGGCAACAAATTTTTCGCAATTCTGCTGCTTCAAACGCTTAACCAGAATGGCCTAGGGAAAAAATACACATACCGTTGTAATCGGGTGAGTTTCTACTTTCAAATGCAATAGGAATTTTTGGGTTATGTTAATCGGTTCGCGACATATGGGACTTTCAACCTAAGAAATGGTTGAGAAGACAACAAATTTTTCTCAATTCTGCTGCTCCAAACGCTTAACCAGAACGGCCTAGGGAGAAAATACACATACCGTTGTAATCGGGCGAGTTTCTACTTTCAGATGCAATAGGAATTTTTGGGTTAGGTCAATCCGTTCGCGAGATATGGGACTTTGAAGCAAAGAAATGCTTGAGAAGACAACAAATTTTTCGCAATTCTGCTGCTCCAAACGCATAACCAGAATGGCCTAGGGAAAAAATACACGTACCGTTGTAATCGGTTGAGTTTCTACTTTCAAATGCAATAGGAATTTTTGGGTTAGGTCAATCGGTTCGCGACATATGGGACTTTCAACCTAAGAAATGGTTGAGAAGACAACAAATTTTTCACAATTCTGCTGCTCCAAACGCTTGACCAGAATGGCCTAGGGAGAAAATACACATACCGTTGTAATCGGGCGAGTTTCTACTTTCAGATGCAATAGGAATTTTTGGGTTAGGTCATTCCGTTCGCGAGATATGGGAGTTTGAAGACAAGAAATGGTTGAGAAGGCAAAAAATTTTTCGCAATTCTGCTGCTCCAAACGCTTAACCAGAATGGCCTAGGGGAAAAATACACATACCGTTGTAGTTGGGCGAGTTTCTACTTTCAGATGCAATAGGACTTTTTGGGTTATGTCAATCCGTTCGAGAGATATGGGAGTTTGAAGCCAAGAAATGGTAGAGAAGGCAAAAAATTTTTCACAATTCTGCTGCTCCAAACGTTTAACCAGAATGGTCTAGGGAAAAAATACACATACCCTTGTAATCGGGCGAGTTTCTACTTTCAGATGCAATAGGAATTTTTGGGTTAGGTCAATCCGTTCGCGAGATATGGGAGTTTGAAGCCAAGAAATGGTTGAGAAGGCAACAAATTTTTCGCAATTCTGCTGCTTCAAACGCTTAACCAGAATGGCCTAGGGAAAAAATACACATACCGTTGTAATCGGGTGAGTTTCTACTTTCAAATGCAATAGGAATTTTTGGGTTATGTTAATCGGTTCGCGACATATGGGACTTTCAACCTAAGAAATGGTTGAGAAGACAACAAATTTTTCTCAATTCTGCTGCTCCAAACGCTTAACCAGAACGGCCTAGGGAGAAAATACACATACCGTTGTAATCGGGCGAGTTTCTACTTTCAGATGCAATAGGAATTTTTGGGTTAGGTCAATCCGTTCGCGAGATATGGGACTTTGAAGCAAAGAAATGCTTGAGAAGACAACAAATTTTTCGCAATTCTGCTGCTCCAAACGCATAACCAGAATGGCCTAGGGAAAAAATACACGTACCGTTGTAATCGGTTGAGTTTCTACTTTCAAATGCAATAGGAATTTTTGGGTTAGGTCAATCGGTTCGCGACTTATGGGACTTTCAACCTAAGAAATGGTTGAGAAGACAACAAATTTTTCTCAATTCTGCTGCTCCAAACGCTTAACCAGAACGGCCTAGGGAGAAAATACACATACCGTTGTAATCGGGCGAGTTTCTACTTTCAGATGCAATAGGAATTTTTGGGTTAGGTCAATCCGTTCGCGAGATATGGGACTTTCAACCTAAGAAATGGTTGAGAAGACAACAAATTTTTCTCAATTCTGCTGCTCCAAACGCTTAACCAGAACGGCCTAGGGAGAAAATACACATACCGTTGTAATCGGGCGAGTTTCTACTTTCAGATGCAATAGGAATTTTTGGGTTAGGTCAATCCGTTCGCGAGGTATGGGAGTTTGAAGCCAAGAAATGGTAGAGAAGGCAAAAAATTTTTCGCACTTCTGCTGCTCCAAACGCTTAACCAGAATGGCCTAGGGAAAAAATACACATACCGTTGTAATCGGGAGAGTTTCTACTTTCAGATGCAACAGGAATTTTTGGGTTTGGTCAATCCGTTCGCGAGATATGGGACTTTGAAGCAAAGAAATGCTTGAGAAGGCAACAAATTTTTCGCAATTCTGCTGCACCAAACGCATAACCAGAATGGCCTAGGGAAAAAATACACGTACCGTTGTAATCGGTTGTGTTTCTACTTTCAAATGCAATAGGAATTTTTGGGTTAGGTCAATCGGTTCGCGACATATGGGACTTTCAACCTAAGAAATGGTTGAGAAGACAACAAATTTTTCACAATTCTGCTGCTCCAAACGCTTGACCAGAATGGCCTAGGGAGAAAATACACATACCGTTGTAATCGGGCGAGTTTCTACTTTCAGATGCAATAGGAATTTTTGGGTTAGGTCATTCCGTTCGCGAGATATGGGAGTTTGAAGACAAGAAATGGTTGAGAAGGCAACAAATTTTTCGCAATTCTGCTGCTCCAAACGCTTAACCAGAATGGCCTAAGGAAAAAATACACATACCGTTGTAATCGGGCGAATTTCTACATTCAGATGCAACAGGAATTTTTGGGTTAGGTCAATCCGTTCGCGAGATATGGGAGTTTGAAGCCAAGAAATGGTTGAGAAGGCAAAAAATTTTTCGCAATTCTGCTGCTCCAAACGCTTAACCAGAATGGCCTAGGGAAAAAATACACATACCGTTGTAATTGGGCGAGTTTCTACTTTCAGATGCAATAGGACTTTTTGGGTTATGTCAATCCGTTCGAGAGATATGGGAGTTTGAAGCCAAGAAATGGTAGAGAAGGCAAAAAATTTTTCACAATTCTGCTGCTCCAAACGTTTAACCAGAATGGTCTAGGGAAAAAATACACATACGCTTGTAATCGGGCGAGTTTCTACTTTCAGATGCAATAGGAATTTTTGGGTTAGGTCAATCCGTTCGCGAGATAAGGGAGTTTGAAGCCAAGAAATGGTTGAGAAGGCAACAAATTTTTCGCAATTCTGCTGCTTCAAACGCTTAACCAGAATGGCCTAGAGAAAAAATACACATACCGTTGTAATCGGGTGAGTTTCTACTTTCAAATGCAATAGGAATTTTTGGGTTATGTTAATCGGTTCGCGACATATGGGACTTTCAACCTAAGAAATGGTTGAGAAGACAACAAATTTTTCTCAATTCTGCTGCTCCAAACGCTTAACCAGAACGGCCTAGGGAGAAAATACACATACCGTTGTAATCGGGCGAGTTTCTACTTTCAGATGCAATAGGAATTTTTGGGTTAGGTCAATCCGTTCGCGAGGTATGGGAGTTTGAAGCCAAGAAATGGTAGAGAAGGCAAAAAATTTTTCACAATTCTGCTGCTCCAAACGCTTAACCAGAATGGGCTAGGGAAAAAATACACATACCGTTGTAATCGGGCGAGTTTCTACTTTCAGATGCAATAGGAATTTTTGGGTTAGGTCAATCCGTTCGCGAGGTATGGGAGTTTGAAAACAAGAAATGGTAGAGAAGGCAAAAAATTTGTCACAATTCTGCTGCTCCAAAAGCTTAACCAGAATGGCCTAGGGAAAAAATACACATACCGTTGTAATCGGGCGAGTTTATACTTTCAGATGCAATAGGAATTTTTGGGTTAGGTCAATCCGTTCGCGAGATATGGGAGTTTGAAGCCAAGAAATGGTAGAGAAGGCAAAAAATTTTTCACATTTCTGCTGCTCGAAATGCTTAACCAGAATGGCCTAGGGAAAAAATACACATACCGTTGTAATCGGGCGAGTTTCTACTTTCAGACGCAATAGGAATTTTTGGGTTAGGTCAATCCGTTCGCGAGATATGGGAGTTTGAAGCCAAGAAATGCTAGAGAAGGAAAAAAATTTTTCACAATTCTGCTGCTCGAAATGCTTAACCAGAATGGCCTAGGGAAAAAATACACATACCGTTGTAATCGGGCGAGTTTCTACTTTCAGATGCAATAGGAATTTTTGGGTTAGGTCATTCCGTTCGCGAGATATGGGAGTTTGAAAACAAGAAATGGTTGAGAAGGCAAAAAATTTTTCGCAAGTTTGCTGCTCCAAACGCTTAACCAGAATGGCCTAAGGAAAAAATACACATACCGTTGTAATCGGGCGAATTTCTACTTTCAGATGCAACAGGAATTTTTGGGTTAGGTCAATCGGTTCGCGACATATGGGATTTTCAACCTAAGAAATGGTTGAGAAGACAACAAATTTTTCGCAATTCTGCTGCTCCAAACGCTTAACCAGAATGGGCTAGGGAAAAAATACACATACCGTTGTAATCGGGCGAGTTTCGACTTTCAGATGCAATAGGAATTTTTGGGTTAGGTCAATCCGTTCGCGAGGTATGGGAGTTTGAAGCCAAGAAATGGTAGAGAAGGCATAAAATTTTTCACAATTCTGCTGCTCCAAACGCTTAACCAGAATGGCCTAGGGAAAAAATACACATACCGTTGTAATCGGGCGAGTTTCTACTTTCAGATGCAATAGGAATTTTTGGGTTAGGTCAATCCGTTCGCGAGGTGTGGGAGTTTGAAGCCAAGAAATGGTAGAGAAGGCAAAAAATTTTTCACAATTCTGCTGCTCCAAACGCTTAACCAGAATGGGCTAGGGAAAAAATACACATACCGTTGTAATCGGGCGAGTTTCTACTTTCAGATGCAATAGGAATTTTTGGGTTAGGTCAATCCGTTCGCGAGGTATGGGAGTTTGAAGCCAAGAAATGGTAGAGAAGGCAAAAAATTTGTCACAATTCTGCTGCTCCAAACGCTTAACCAGAAAGGCCTAGGGAAAAAATACACATACCGTTGTAATCGGGCGAGTTTCTACTTTCAGATGCAATTGGAATTTTTAGGTTAGGTCAATCCGTTCGCGAGATATGGGAGTTTGAAGCCAAGAAATGGTAGAGAAGGCAAAAAATTTTTCACAATTCTGCTGCTCGAAATGCTTAACCAGAATGGCCTAGGGAAAAAATACACATACCGTTGTAATCGGGCGAGTTTCTACTTTCAGATGCAATAGGAATTTTTGGGTTAGGTCATTCCGTTCGCGAGATATGGGAGTTTGAAAACAAGAAATGGTTGAGAAGGCAAAAAATTTTTCGCAAGTTTGCTGCTCCAAACGCTTAACCAGAATGGCCTAAGGAAAAAATACACATACCGTTGTAATCGGGCGAATTTCTACTTTCAGATGCAACAGGAATTTTTGGGTTAGGTCAATCGGTTCGCGACATATGGGATTTTCAACCTAAGAAATGGTTGAGAAGACAACAAATTTTTCGCAATTCTGCTGCTCCAAACGCTTAACCAGAATGGCCTAGGGAAAAAATACACATACCGTTGTAATCGGGCGAGTTTCGACTTTCAGATGCAATAGGAATTTTTGGGTTAGGTCAATCCGTTCGCGAGGTATGGGAGTTTGAAGCCAAGAAATGGTAGAGAAGGCATAAAATTTTTCACAATTCTGCTGCTCCAAACGCTTAACCAGAATGGCCTAGGGAAAAAATACACATACCGTTGTAATCGGGCGAGTTTCTACTTTCAGATGCAATAGGAATTTTTGGGTTAGGTCAATCCGTTCGCGAGGTATAGGAGTTTGAAGCCAAGAAATGGTAGAGAAGGCAAAAAATTTGTCACAATTCTGCTGCTCCAAACGCTTAGCCAGAAAGGCCTAGGGAAAAAATACACATACCGTTGTAATCGGGCGAGTTTCTACTTTCAGATGCAATAGGAATTTTTGGGTTACGTCATTCCGTTCGCGAGATATTGGAGTTTGAAAACAAGAAATGGTTGAGAAGGCAAAAAATTTTTCGCAAGTTTGCTGCTCCAAACGCTTAACCAGAACGGCCTAAGGAAAAAATACACATACCGTTGTAATCGGGCGAATTTCTACTTTCAGAGGCAACAGGAATTTTTGGGTTAGGTCAATCGGTTCGCGACATATGGGATTTTCAACCTAAGAAATGGTTGAGAAGACAACAAATTTTTCGCAATTCTGCTGCTCCAAACGCTTAACCAGAATGGCCTAGGGAAAAAATACACATACCGTTGTAATCGGGCGAGTTTCGACTTTCAGATGCAATAGGAATTTTTGGGTTAGGTCAATCCGTTCGCGAGGTATGGGAGTTTGAAGCCAAGAAATGGTAGAGAAGGCATAAAATTTTTCACAATTCTGTTGCTCCAAACGCTTAACCAGAATGGCCCTAGGGAAAAAATACACATACCGCCCCCCCCCCCCCCCCCCCCCCCCCCCCAACAAAAAAATTCAATAGGAATTTTTGGGTTAGTCAATCCGTTCGCGAGTATGGGAGTTTGAAGCCAAGAAATGGTAGAGAAGGCAAAAAATTTTTCGCAATTCTGCTTGCTCCAAACGCTTAACCAGAATGGCCTAGGGAAAAAATACACATACCGTTGTAATTGGGCGAGTTTCTACTTTCAGATGCAATAGGACTTTTTGGGTTATGTCAATCCGTTCGCGAGATATGGGAGTTTGAAGCCAAGAAATGGTAGAGAAGGCAAAAAATTTTTCACAATTCTGCTGCTCCAAACGTTTAACCAGAATGGCCTAGGGAAAAAATACACGTACCGTTGTAATCGGTTGAGTTTCTACTTTCAAATGCAATAGGAATTTTTGAGTTAGGTCAATCGGTTCGCGACATATGGGACTTTCAACCTAAGAAATGGTTGAGAAGACAACAAATTTTTCACAATTCTGCTGCTCCAAACGCTTGACCAGAATGGCCTAGGGAGAAAATACACATACCGTTGTAATCGGGCGAGTTTCTACTTTCAGATGCAATAGGAATTTTTGGGTTAGGTCAATCGGTTCGCGACATATGGAATTTTCAACCTAAGAAATGGTTGAGAAGACAACAAATTTTTCGCAATTCTGCTGCTCCAAACGCTTAACCAGAATGGCCTAGGGAAAAAATACACATACCGTTGTAATCGGGCGAGTTTCGACTTTCAGATGCAATAGGAATTTTTGGGTTAGGTCAATCCGTTCGCGAGGTATGGGAGTTTGAAGCCAAGAAATGGTAGAGAAGGCATAAAATTTTTCACAATTCTGCTGCTCCAATCGCTTAACCAGAATGGCCTAGGGAAAAAATACACATACCGTTGTAATCGGGCGAGTTTCTACTTTCAGATGCAATAGGAATTTTTGGGTTAGGTCAATCCGTTCGCGAGGTATGGGAGTTTGAAGCCAAGAAATGGTAGAGAAGGCAAAAAATTTTTCGCAATTCTGCTGCTCCAAACGCTTAACCAGAATGGCCTAGGGAAAAAATACACATACCGTTGTAATTGGGCGAGTTTCTACTTTCAGATGCAATAGGACTTTTTGGGTTATGTCAATCCGTTCGCGAGATATGGGAGTTTGAAGCCAAGAAATGGTAGAGAAGGCAAAAAATTTTTCACAATTCTGCTGCTCCAAGCGTTTAACCAGAATGGCCTAGGGAAATAATACACGTACCGTTGTAATCGGTTGAGTTTCTACTTTCAAATGCAATAGGAATTTTTGGGTTAGGTCAATCGGTTCGCGACATATGGGACTTTCAACCTAAGAAATGGTTGAGAAGACATCAAATTTTTCACAATTCTGCTGCTCCAAACGCTTGACCAGAATGGCCTAGGGAGAAAATACACATACCGTTGTAATCGGGCGAGTTTCTACTTTCAGAAGCAATAGGAATTTTTGGGTTAGGTCATTCCGTGCGCGAGATATGGGAGTTTGAAGACAAGAAATGGTTGAGAAGGCAAAAAATTTTTCGCAATTCTGCTGCTCCAAACGCTTAACCAGAATGGCCTAAGGAAAAAATACACATACCGTTGTAATCGGGCGAATTTCTACATTCAGATGCAACAGGAATTTTTGGGTTAGGTCAATCCGTTCGCGAGATATGGGAGTTTGAAGCCAAGAAATGGTTGAGAAGGCAACAAATTTTTCGCAATTCTGCTGCTTCAAACGCTTAACCAGAATGGCCTAGGGAAAAAATACACATACCGTTGTAATTGGGCGAGTTTCTACTTTCAAATGCAATAGGAATTTTTGGGTTATGTTAATCGGTTCGCGACATATGGGACTTTCAACCTAAGAAATGGTTGAGAAGACATCAAATTTTTCACAATTCTGCTGCTCCAAACGCTTGACCAGAATGGCCTAGGGAGAAAATACACATACCGTTGTAATCGGGCGAGTTTCTACTTTCAGATGCAATAGGAATTTTTGGGTTACGTCATTCCGTTCGCGAGATATGGGAGTTTGAAAACAAGAAATGGTTGAGAAGGCAAAAAATTTTTCGCAAGTTTGCTGCTCCAAACGCTTAACCAGAATGGCCTAAGGAAAAAATACACATACCGTTGTAATCGGGCGAGTTTCTACTTTCAGAAGCAATAGGAATTTTTGGGTTAGGTCATTCCGTGCGCGAGATATGGGAGTTTGAAGCCAAGAAATGGTAGAGAAGGCAAAAAATTTTTCACAATTCTGCTGCTCCAAACGCTTAACCAGAATGGGCTAGGGAAAAAATACACACACCGTTGTAATCGGGCGAGTTTCTACTTTCAGATGCAATAGGAATTTTTGGGTTAGGTCAATCCGTTCGCGAGGTATTGGAGTTTGAAGCCAAGAAATGGTAGAGAAGGCAAAAAATTTGTCACAATTCTGCTGCTCCAAACGCTTAACCAGAATGGCCTAGGGAAAAAATACACATACCGTTGTAATCGGGCGAGTTTATACTTTCAGATGCAATAGGAATTTTTGGGTTAGGTCAATCCGTTCGCGAGATATGGGAGTTTGAAGCCAAGAAATGGTAGAGAAGGCAAAAAATTTTTCACAATTCTGCTGCTCGAAGTGCTAAACCAGAATGGCCTAGGGAAAAAATACACATACCGTTGTAATCGGGCGAGTTTCTACTTTCAGACGCAGTAGGAATTTTTGGGTTAGGTCAATCCGTTCGCGAGATATGGGAGTTTGAAGCCAAGAAATGGTAGAGAAGGAAAAAAATTTTTCACAATTCTGCTGCTCGAAATGCTTAACCAGAATGGCCTAGGGAAAAAATACACATACCGTTGTAATCGGGCGAGTTTCTACTTTCAGACGCAACAGGAATTTTTGGGTTAGGTCAATCCGTTCGCGAGGTATGGGAGTTTGAAGCCAAGAAATGGTAGAGAAGGCAAAAAATTTGTCACAATTCTGCTGCTCCAAACGCTTAACCAGAAAGGCCTAGGGAAAAAATACACATACCGTTGTAATCGGGCGAGTTTCTACTTTCAGATGCAATAGGAATTTTTGGGTTACGTCATTCCGTTCGCGAGATATGGGAGTTTGAAAACAAGAAATGGTTGAGAAGGCAAAAAATTTTTCGCAAGTTTGCTGCTCCAAACGCTTAACCAGAATGGCCTAAGGAAAAAATACACATACCGTTGTAATCGGGCGAATTTCTACTTTCAGATGCAACAGGAATTTTTGGGTTAGGTCAATCGGTTCGCGACATATGGGATTTTCAACCTAAGAAATGGTTGAGAAGACAACAAATTTTTCGCAATTCTGCTGCTCCAAACGCTTAACCAGAATGGCCTAGGGAAAAAATACACATACCGTTGTAATCGGGCGAGTTTCTACTTTCAGATGCAATAGGAATTTTTGGGTTAGGTCAATCCGTTCGCGAGGTATGGGAGTTTGAAGCCAAGAAATGGTAGAGAAGGCAAAAAATTTTTCGCAATTCTGCTGCTCCAAACGCTTAACCAGAATGGCCTAGGGAAAAAATACACATACCGTTGTAATTGGGCGAGTTTCTACTTTCAGATGCAATAGGACTTTTTGGGTTATGTCAATCCGTTCGCGAGATATGGGAGTTTGAAGCCAAGAAATGGTAGAGAGGGCAAAAAATTTTTCACAATTCTGCTGCTCCAAACGTTTAACCAGAATGGCCTAGGGAAATAATACACGTACCGTTGTAATCGGGTGAGTTTCTACTTTCAAATGCAATAGGAATTTTTGGGTTATGTTAATCGGTTCGCGACATATGGGACTTTCAACCTAAGAAATGGTTGAGAAGACAACAAATTTTTCTCAATTCTGCTGCTCCAAACGCTTAACCAGAATGGCCTAGGGAGAAAATACACATACCGTTGTAATCGGGCGAGTTTCTACTTTCAGATGCAATAGGAATTTTTGGGTTAGGTCAATCCGTTCGCGAGATATGGGAGTTTGAAGCCAAGAAATGGTAGAGAAGGCAAAAAATTTTTCACAATTCTGCTGCTCGAAATGCTTAACCAGAATGGCCTAGGGAAAAAATACACATACCGTTGTAATCGGGCGAGTTTCTACTTTCAGACGCAATAGGAATTTTTGGGTTAGGTCAATCCGTTCGCGAGATATGGGAGTTTGAAGCCAAGAAATGGTAGAGAAGGAAAAAAATTTTTCACAATTCTGCTGCTCGAAATGCTTAACCAGAATGGCCTAGGGAAAAAATACACATACCGTTGTAATCGGGCGAGTTTCTACTTTCAGATGCAATAGGAATTTGTCATTCCGTTCGCGAGATATGGGAGTTTGAATACAAGAAATGGTTGAGAAGGCAAAAAATTTTTCGCAAGTTTGCTGCTCCAAACGCTTAACCAGAATGGCCTAAGGAAAAAATACACATACCGTTGTAATCGGGCGAATTTCTACTTTCACATGCAACAGGAATTTTTGGGTTAGGTCAATCGGTTCGCGACATATGGGATTTTCAACCTAAGAAATGGTTGAGAAGACAACAAATTTTTCGCAATTCTGCTGCTCCAAACGCTTAACCAGAATGGGCTAGGGAAAAAATACACTTACCGTTGTAATCGGGCGAGTTTCGACTTTCAGATGCAATAGGAATTTTTGGGTTAGGTCAATCCGTTCGCGAGGTATGGGAGTTTGAAGCCAAGAAATGGTAGAGAAGGCATAAAATTTTTCACAATTCTGCTGCTCCAAACGCTTAACCAGAATGGCCTAGGGAAAAAATACACATACCGTTGTAATCGGGCGAGTTTCTACTTTCAGATGCAATAGGAATTTTTGGGTTAGGTCAATCCGTTCGCGAGGTATGGGAGTTTGAAGCCAAGAAATGGTAGAGAAGGCAAAAAATTTTTCACAATTCTGCTGCTCCAAACGCTTAACCAGAATGGGCTAGGGAAAAAATACACATACCGTTGTAATCGGGCGAGTTTCTACTTTCAGATGCAATAGGAATTTTTGGGTTAGGTCAATCCGTTCGCGAGGTACGGGAGTTTGAAGCCAAGAAATGGTAGAGAAGGCAAAAAATTTGTCACAATTCTGCTGCTCCAAACGCTTAACCAGAAAGGCCTAGGGAAAAAATACACATACCGTTGTAATCGGGCGAGTTTCTACTTTCAGATGCAATAGGAATTTTTAGGTTAGGTCAATCCGTTCGCGAGATATGGGAGTTTGAAGCCAAGAAATGGTAGAGAAGGCAAAAAATTTTTCACAATTCTGCTGCTCGAAATGCTTAACCAGAATGGCCTAGGGAAAAAATACACATACCGTTGTAATCGGGCGAGTTTCTACTTTCAGATGCAACAGGAATTTTTGGGTTAGGTCATTCCGTTCGCGAGATATGGGAGTTTGAAAACAAGAAATGGTTGAGAAGGCAAAAAATTTTTCGCAAGTTTGCTGCTCCAAACGCTTAACCAGAATGGCCTAAGGAAAAAATACACATACCGTTGTAATCGGGCGAAATTCTATTTTCAGATGCAACAGGAATTTTTGGGTTAGGTCAATCGGTTCGCGACATATGGGATTTTCAACCTAAGAAATGGTTGAGAAGACAACAAATTTTTCGCAATTCTGCTGCTCCAAACGCTTAACCAGAATGGCCTAGGGAAAAAATACACATACCGTTGTAATCGGGCGAGTTTCGACTTTCAGATGCAATAGGAATTTTTGGGTTAGGTCAATCCGTTCGCGAGGTATGGGAGTTTGAAGCCAAGAAATGGTAGAGAAGGCATAAAATTTTTCACAATTCTGCTGCTCCAAACGCTTAACCAGAATGGCCTAGGGAAAAAATACACATACCGTTGTAATCGGGCGAGTTTCTACTTTCAGATGCAATAGGAATTTTTGGGTGAGGTCAATCCGTTCGCGAGGTATAGGAGTTTGAAGCCAAGAAATGGTAGAGAAGGCAAAAAATTTTTCACAATTCTGCTGCTCCAAACGCTTAACCAGAATGGGCTAGGGAAAAAATACACATACCGTTGTAATCGGGCGAGTTTCTACTTTCAGATGCAATAGGAATTTTTGGGTTAGGTCAATCCGTTCGCGAGATATGGGAGTTTGAAGCCAAGAAATGGTAGAGAAGGCAAAAAATTTTTCACAATTCTGCTGCTCCAAACGCTTAACCAGAATGGCCTAGGGAAAAAATACACATACCGTTGTAATCGGGCGAGTTTCTACTTTCAGATGCAATAGGAATTTTTGGGTTAGGTCATTCCGTTCGCGAGATATGGGAGTTTGAAGACAAGAAATGGTTGAGAAGGCAAAAAATTTTTCGCAATTCTCCTGCTCCAAACGCTTAACCAGAATGGCCTCAGGAAAAAATACACATACCGTTGTAATCAGGCGAATTTCTACATTCAGATGCAACAGGAATTTTTGGGTTAGGTCAATCCGTTCGCGAGATATGGGTGTTTGAAGGCAAGAAATGGTTGAGAAGGCAAAAAATTTTTCGCAATTCTGCTGCTCCAAACGCTTAACCAGAATGGCTTAGGGAAAAAATACACATACCGTTGTAATTGGGCGAGTTTCTACTTTCAGATGCAATAGGACTTTTTGGGTTATGTCAATCCGTTCGCGAGATATGGGAGTTTGAAGCCAAGAAATGGAAGAGAAGGCAAAAAATTTTTCACAATTCTGCTGCTCCAAACGTTTAACCAGAATGGCCTAGGGAAAAAATACACGTACCGCTGTAGTCGGGCGAGTTTCTACTTTCAGATGCAATAGGAATTTTTGGGTTAGGTCATTCCGTTCGCGAGATATGGGAGTTTGAAGCCAAGAAATGGTTGAGAAGGCAACAAATTTTTCGCAAGTTTGCTGCTCCAAACGCTTAACCAGAATGGCCTAAGGAAAAAATACACATACCGTTGTAATCGGGCGAATTTCTACTTTCAGATGCAACAGGAATTTTTGGGTTAGGTCAATCGGTTCGCGACATATGGGATTTTCAACCTAACAAATGGTTGAGAAGACAACAAATTTTTCGCAATTCTGCTGCTCCAAACGCTTAACCAGAACGGGCTAGGGAAAAAATACACATACCGTTGTAATCGGGCGAGTTTCGACTTTCAGATGCAATAGGAATTTTTGGGTTAGGTCAATCCGTTCGCGAGGTATGGGAGTTTGAAGCCAAGAAATGGTAGAGAAGGCATAAAATTTTTCACAATTCTGCTGCTCCAAACGCTTAACCAGAATGGCCTAGGGAAAAAATACACATACCGTTGTAATCGGGCGAGTTTCTACTTTCAGATGCAATAGGAATTTTTGGGTTAGGTCAATCCGTTCGCGAGGTATAGGAGTTTGAAGCCAAGAAATGGTAGAGAAGGCAAAAAATTTTTCACAATTCTGCTGCTCCAAACGCTTAACCAGAATGGGCTAGGGAAAAAATACACATACCGTTGTAATCGGGAGAGTTTCTACTTTCAGATGCAATAGGAATTTTTGGGTTAGGTCAATTCGTTCGCGAGGTATGGGAGTTTGAAGCCAAGAAATGGTAGAGAAGGCAAAAAATTTTTCAGAATTCTGCTGCTCCAAACGCTTAACCAGAATGGCCTAGGGAAAAAATACAAATACCGTTGTAATCGGGCGAGTTTCTACTTTCAGATGCAATAGGAATTTTTGGGTTAGGTCAATCCGTTCGCGAGATATGGGTGTTTGAAGGCAAGAAATGGTTGAGAAGGCAAAAAATTTTTCGCAATTCTGCTGCTCCAAACGCTTAACCAGAATGGCTTAGGAAAAAAATACACATACCGTTGTAATTGGGCGAGTTTCTACTTTCAGATGCAATAGGACTTTTTGGGTTATGTCAATCCGTTCGCGAGATATGGGAGTTTGAAGCCAAGAAATGGAAGAGAAGGCAAAAAATTTTTCACACTTCTGCTGCTCCAAACGTTTAACCAGAATGGCCTAGGGAAAAAATACACGTACCGCTGTAATCGGGCGAGTTTCTACTTTCAGATGCAATAGGAATTTTTGGGTTAGGTCAATCCGTTCGCGAGATATGGGAGTTTGAAGCCAAGAAATGGTTGAGAAGGCAACAAATTTTTCGCAATTCTGCTGCTTCAAACGCTTAACCAGAATGGCCTAGGGAAAAAATACACATACCGGTGTAATCGGGCGAGTTTCTACTTTCAGATGCAATAGGAATTTTTGGGTTAGGTCATTCCGTTCGCGAGATATGGGAGTTTGAAGACAAGAAATGGTTGAGAAGGCAAAAAATTTTTCGCAAGTTTGCTGCTCCAAACGCTTAACCAGAATGGCCTAAGGAAAAAATACACATACCGTTGTAATCGGGCGAATTTCTACTTTCAGATGCAACAGGAATTTTTGGGTTAGGTCAATCGGTTCGCGACATATGGGATTTTCAACCTAAGAAATGGTTGAGAAGACAACAAATTTTTCGCAATTCTGCTGCTCCAAACGCTTAACCAGAATGGCCTAGGGAAAAAATACACATACCGTTGTAATCGGTCGAGCTTCTACTTTCAGATGCAATAGGAATTTTTGGGTTAGGTCATTCCGTTCGCGAGGTATGGGAGTTTGAAGCCAAGAAATGGTAGAGAAGGCAAAAAATTTTTCACAATTCTGCTGCTCCAAACGCTTAACCAGAATGGCCTAGGGAAAAAATACAAATACCGTTGTAATCGGGCGAGTTTCTACTTTCAGATGCAATAGGAATTTTTGGGTTAGGTCATTCCGTTCGCGAGATATGGGAGTTTGAAGACAAGAAATGGTTGAGAAGGCAAAAAATTTTTCGCAATTCTGCTGCTCCAAACGCTTAACCAGAATGGCCTCAGGAAAAAATACACATACCGTTGTAATCAGGCGAATTTCTACATTCAGATGCAACAGGAATTTTTGGGTTAGGTCAATCCGTTCGCGAGATATGGGTGTTTGAAGGCAAGAAATGGTTGAGAAGGCAAAAAATTTTTCGCAATTCTGCTGCTCCAAACGCTTAACCAGAATGGTTTAGGGAAAAAATACACATACCGTTGTAATTGGGCGAGTTTCTACTTTCAGATGCAATAGGACTTTTTGGGTTATGTCAATCCGTTCGCGAGATATGGGAGTTTGAAGCCAAGAAATGGAAGAGAAGGCAAAAAATTTTTCACAATTCTGGTGCTCCAAACGTTTAACCAGAATGGCCTAGGGAAAAAATACACGTACCGCTGTAATCGGGCGAGTTTCTACTTTCAGATGCAATAGGAATTTTTGGGTTAGGTCATTCCGTTCGCGAGATATGGGAGTTTGAAGACAAGAAATGGTTGAGAAGGCAAAAAATTTTTCGCAAGTTTGCTGCTCCAAACGCTTAACCAGAATGGCCTAGGGAAAAAATACACATACCGTTGTAATCGGGCGAGTTTCTACTTTCAGATGCAATAGGAATTTTTGGGTTAGGTCAATTCGTTCGCGAGGTATGGGAGTTTGAAGCCAAGAAATGGTAGAGAAGGCAAAAAATTTTTCAGAATTCTGCTGCTCCAAACGCTTAACCAGAATGGCCTAAGGAAAAAATACACATACCGTTGTAATCGGGCGAATTTCTACTTTCAGATGCAACAGGAATTTTTGGGTTAGGTCAATCGGTTCGCGACATATGGGATTTTCAACCTAAGAAATGGTTGAGAAGACAACAAATTTTTCGCAATTCTGCTGCTCCAAACGCTTAACCAGAATGGCCTAGGGAAAAAATACACATACCGTTGTAATCGGGCGAGTTTCTACTTTCAGATGCAATAGGAATTTTTGGGTTAGGTCAATTCGTTCGCGAGGTATGGGAGTTTGAAGCCAAGAAATGGTAGAGAAGGCAAAAAATTTTTCAGAATTCTGCTGCTCCAAACGCTTAACCAGAATGGCCTAGGGAAAAAATACAAATACCGTTGTAATCGGGCGAGTTTCTACTTTCAGATGCAATAGGAATTTTTGGGTTAGGTCAATCCGTTCGCGAGATATGGGAGTTTGAAGCCAAGAAATGGTAGAGAAGGCAAAAAATTTTTCACAATTCTGCTGCTCCAAACGCTTAACCAGAATGGCCTAGGGAAAAAATACACATACCGTTGTAATCGGGCGAGTTTCTACTTTCAGATGCAATAGGAATTTTTGGGTTAGGTCATTCCGTTCGCGAGATATGGGAGTTTGAAGACAAGAAATGGTTGAGAAGGCAAAAAATTTTTCGCAATTCTGCTGCTCCAAACGCTTAACCAGAATGGCCTCAGGAAAAAATACACATACCGTTGTAATCAGGCGAATTTCTACATTCAGATGCAACAGGAATTTTTGGGTTAGGTCAATCCGTTCGCGAGATATGGGTGTTTGAAGGCAAGAAATGGTTGAGAAGGCAAAAAATTTTTCGCAATTCTGCTGCTCCAAACGCTTAACCAGAATGGCTTAGGGAAAAAATACACATACCGTTGTAATTGGGCGAGTTTCTACTTTCAGATGCAATAGGACTTTTTGAGTTATGTCAATCCGTTCGCGAGATATGGGAGTTTGAAGCTAAGAAATGGAAGAGAAGGCAAAAAATTTTTCACAATTCTGCTGCTCCAAACGTTTAACCAGAATGGCCTAGGGAAAAAATACACGTACCGCTGTAATCGGGCGAGTTTCTACTTTCAGATGCAATAGGAATTTTTGGGTTAGGTCAATCCGTTCGCGAGATATGGGAGTTTGAAGCCAAGAAATGGTTGAGAAGGCAACAAATTTTTCGCAATTCTGCTGCTTCAAACGCTTAACCAGAATGGCCTAGGGAAAAAATACACATACCGGTGTAATCGGGCGAGTTTCTACTTTCAGATGCAATAGGAATTTTTGGGTTAGGTCATTCCGTTCGCGAGATATGGGAGTTTGAAGACAAGAAATGGTTGAGAAGGGAAAAAATTTTTCGCAAGTTTGCTGCTCCAAACGCTTAACCAGAATGGCCTAAGGAAAAAATACACATACCGTTGTAATCGGGCGAATTTCTACTTTCAGATGCAACAGGAATTTTTGGGTTAGGTCAATCGGTTCGCGACATATGGGATTTTCAACCTAAGAAATGGTTGAGAAGACAACAAATTTTTCGCAATTCTGCTGCTCCAAACGCTTAACCAGAATGGCCTAGGGAAAACATACACATACCGTTGTAATCGGTCGAGTTTCTACTTTCAGATGCAATAGGAATTTTTGGGTTAGGTCAATCCGTTCGCGAGGTATGGGAGTTTGATGCCAAGAAATGGTAGAGAAGGCAAAAAATTTTTCACAATTCTGCTGCTCCAAACGCTTAACCAGAATGGCCTAGGGAAAAAATACAAATACCGTTGTAATCGGGCGAGTTTCTACTTTCAGATGCAACAGGAATTTTTGGGTTAGGTCAATCCGTTCGCGAGATATGGGAGTTTGAAGCTAAGAAATGGTAGAGAAGGCAAAAAATTTTTCACAATTCTGCTGCTCCAAACGCTTAACCAGAATGGCCTAGGGAAAAAATACACATACCGTTGTAATCGGGCGAGTTTCTACTTTCAGATGCAATAGGAATTTTTGGGTTAGGTCATTCCGTTCGCGAGATATGGGAGTTTGAAGACAAGAAATGGTTGAGAAGGCAAAAAATTTTTCGCAATTCTGCTGCTCCAAACGCTTAACCAGAATGGCCTCAGGAAAAAATACACATACCGTTGTAATCAGGCGAATTTCTACATTCAGATGCAACAGGAATTTTTGGCTTAGGTCAATCCGTTCGCGAGATATGGGTGTTTGAAGGCAAGGAATGGTTGAGAAGGCAAAAAATTTTTCGCAATTCTGCTGCTCCAAACGCTTAACCAGAATGGCCTAGGGAAAAAATACACATACCGTTGTAATCGGTCGAGTTTCTACTTTCAGATGCAATAGGAATTTTTGGGTTAGGTCAATCCGTTCGCGAGGTATGGGAGTTTGAAGCCAAGAAATGGTAGAGAAGGCAAAAAATTTTTCGCAATTCTGCTGCTCCAAACGCTTAACCAGGATGGCCTAGGGAAAAAATACACATACCGTTGTAATCGGTCGAGTTTCTACTTTCAGATGCAATAGGAATTTTTGGGTTAGGTCAATCCGTTCGCGAGGTATGGGAGTTTGAAGCCAAGAAATGGTAGAGAAGGCAAAAAATTTTTCACAATTCTGCTGCTCCAAACGCTTAACCAGAATGGCCTAGGGAAAAAATACAAATACCGTTGTAATCGGGCGAGCTTCTACTTTCAGATGCAATAGGAATTTTTGGGTTAGGTCAATCCTTTCGCGAGATATGGGAGTTTGAAGCCAAGAAATGGTAGAGAAGGCAAAAAATTTGTCACAATTCTGCTGCTCCAAACGCTTAACCAGAATGGCCTAGGGAAAATATACACATACCGTTGTAATTGGGCGAGTTTCTACTTTCAGATGCCATAGGACTTTTTGGGTTATGTCAATCCGTTCGCGAGATATGGGAGTTTGAAGCCAAGAAATGGAAGAGAAGGCAAAAAATTTTTCACAATTCTGCTGCTCCAAACGTTTAACCAGAATGGCCTAGGGAAAAAATACAGGTACCGCTGTAATCGGGCGAGTTTCTACTTTCAGATGCAATAGGAATTTTTGGGTTAGTTCAATCCGTTCGCGAGGTATGGGACTTTGAAGCCAAGAAATGGTAGAGAAGGCAAAAAATTTTTCACAATTCTGCTGCTCCAAACGCTTAACCAGAATGGCCTAGGGAAAAAATACAAATACCGTTGTAATCGGGCGAGTTTCTACTTTCAGATGCAATAGGAATTTTTGGGTTAGGTCAATCCGTTCGCGAGGTATGGGAGTTTGAAGCCAAGAAATGGTAGAGAAGGCAAAAAATTTGTCACAAATCTGCTGCTCCAAACGCTTAACCAGAATGGCCTAGGGAAAAAATACACATACCGTTGTAATCGGGCGAGTTTCTACTTTCAGATGCAATAGGAATTTTTGGGTTAGGTCAATCCGTTCGCGAGGTATGGGAGTTTGAAGCCAAGAAATGGTAGAGAAGGCAAAAAATTTTTCACAATTCTGCTGCTCCAAACGCTTAACCAGAATGGCCTAGGGAAAAAATACAAATACCGTTGTAATCGGGCGAGTTTCTACTTTCAGATGCAATAGGAATTTTTGGGTTAGGTCAATCCGTTCGCGAGGTATGGGAGTTTGAAGCCAAGAAATGGTAGAGAAGGCAAAAAATTTGTCACAAATCTGCTGCTCCAAACGCTTAACCAGAATGGCCTAGGGAAAAAATACACATACCGTTGTAATCGGGCGAGTTTCTACTTTCAGATGCAATAGGAATTTTTGGGTTAGGTCAATCCGTTCGCGAGGTATGGGAGTTTGAAGCCAAGAAATGGTAGAGAAGGCA
Organism: Ptiloglossa arizonensis; assembly: GCF_051014685.1. Lineage (NCBI taxonomy): Eukaryota > Metazoa > Arthropoda > Insecta > Hymenoptera > Colletidae > Ptiloglossa > Ptiloglossa arizonensis. The sequence goes on from NW_027479086.1 coordinate 227,169, forward strand.
AAAAATTTTTCACAATTCTGCTGCTCCAAACGCTTAACCAGAATGGCCTAGGGAAAAAATACAAATACCGTTGTAATCGGGCGAGTTTCTACTTTCAGATGCAATAGGAATTTTTGGGTTAGGTCAATTATTTCGCGAGATATGGGAGTTTGAAGCCAAGAAATGGTAGAGAAGGCAAAAAATTTTTCACAATTCTGCTGCTCCAAACGCTTAACCAGAATGGCCTAAGGAAAAAATACACATACCGTTGTAATCGGGCGAATTTCTACATTCAGATGCAACAGGAATTTTTGGGTTAGGTCAATCCGTTCGCGAGATATGGGAGTTTGAAGGCAAGAAATGGTTGAGAAGGCAAAAAATTTTTCGCAATTCTGCTGCTCCAAACGCTTAACCAGAATGGCCTAGGGAAAATATACACATACCGTTGTAATTGGGCGAGTTTCTACTTTCAGATGCAATAGGACTTTTTGGGTTATGTCAATCCGTTCGCGAGATATGGGAGTTTGAAGCCAAGAAATGGTAGAGAAGGCAAAAAATTTTTCACAATTCTGCTGCTCCAAACGCTTAACCAGAATGGCCTAGGGAAAAAATACAAATACCGTTGTAATCGGGCGAGTTTCTACTTTCAGATGCAATAGGAATTTTTGGGTTAGGTCAATTATTTCGCGAGATATGGGAGTTTGAAGCCAAGAAATGGTAGAGAAGGCAAAAAATTTTTCGCAATTCTGCTGCTCCAAACGCTTAACCAGAATGGCCTAGGGAAAAAATACAAACACCGTTGTAATCGGGCGAGTTTCTACTTTCAGATGCAATAGGAATTTTTGGGTTAGGTCAATCCGTTCGCGAGATATGGGTGTTTGAAGCCAACAAATGGTAGAGAAGCCAAAAAATTTTTCACAATTCTGCTGCTCGAAATGCTTAACCAGAATGGCCTAGGGAAAAAATACACATACCGTTGTAATCGGGCGAGTTTCTACTTTCAGATGCAATAGGAATTTTTGGGTTTGTTCAATCCGTCCGCGAGATATGGGACTTTGAAGCTAAGAAATGGTTGTCAAGAGAACAAATTTTTCGCACTTCTGCTGCTCCAATCGCTTAACCAGAATGGCCTGGGGGAAAAATACACGTACCGTTGTAATCGGGCGAGTTTCTACTTTCAGATGCAATAGGAATTTTTGGGTTAGGTCAATCCGTTCGCGAGGTATGGGAGTTTGAAGCCAAGAAATGGTAGAGAAGGCAAAAAATTTGTCACAATTCTGCTGCTCCAAACGCTTAACCAGAATGGCCTAGGGAAAAAATACACATACCGCTGTAATCGGGCGAGTTTCTACTTTCAGATGCAATAGGAATTTTTGGGTTAGGTCAATCCGTTCGCGAGATATGGGAGTTTGAAGCCAAGAAATGGTAGAGAAGGCAAAAAATTTGTCACAGTTCTGCTGCTCGAAATGCGTAACCAGAATGGCCTAGGGAAAAAATACACATACCGTTGTAATCGGGCGAGTTTCTACTTTCAGATGCAATAGGAATTTTTGGGTTTGTTCAATCCGTCCGCGAGATATGGGACTTTGAAGCTAAGAAATGGTTGTCAAGACAACAAATTTTTCGCACTTCTGCTGCTCCAATCGCTTAACCAGAATGGCCTAGGGACAAATTACACATACCGTTGTAATCGGGCGAGTTTCTACTTTCAGATGCAATGGGAATTTTTGGGTTAGGTCATTCCGTTCGCGAGATATGGGAGTTTGAAGCCAAGAAATGGAAGAGAAGGCAAAAAATTTTTCACAATTCTGCTGCTCCAAACGTTTAACCAGAATGGCCTAGGGAAAAAATACACGTACCGCTGTAATCGGGCGAGTTTCTACTTTCAGATGCAATAGGAATTTTTGGGTTAGGTCAATCCGTTCGCGAGATATGGGAGTTTGAAGCCAAGAAATGGTTGAGAAGGCAACAAATTTTTCGCAATTCTGCTGCTTCAAACGCTTAACCAGAATGGCCTAGGGAAAAAAAAACACGTACCGCTGTAATCGGGCGAGTTTCTACTTTCAGATGCAATAGGAATTTTTGGGTTAGGTCAATCCGTTCGCGAGATATGGGAGTTTGAAGCCAAGAAATGGTTGAGAAGGCAACAAATTTTTCGCAATTCTGCTGCTTCAAACGCTTAACCAGAATGGCCTAGGGAAAAAATACACATACCGTTGTAATCGGGCGAGTTTCTACTTTCAGATGCAATAGGAATTTTTGGGTTAGGTCATTCCGTTCGCGAGATATGGGAGTTTGAAGACAAGAAATGGTTGAGAAGGCAAAAAATTTTTCGCAAGTTTGCTGCTCCAAACGCTTAACCAGAATGGCCTAAGGAAAAAATACACATACCGTTGTAATCGGGCGAATTTCTACTTTCAGATGCAATAGGAATTTTTGGGTTAGGTCAATCCGTTCGCGAGATATGGGAGTTTGAAGCCAAGAAATGGTTGAGAAGGCAACAAATTTTTCGCAATTCTGCTGCTTCAAACGCTTAACCAGAATGGCCTAGGGAAAAAATACACATACCGTTGTAATCGGGCGAGTTTCTACTTTCAGATGCAATAGGAATTTTTGGGTTAGGTCATTCCGTTCGCGAGATATGGGAGTTTGAAGACAAGAAATGGTTGAGAAGGCAAAAAATTTTTCGCAAGTTTGCTGCTCCAAACGCTTAACCAGAATGGCCTAAGGAAAAAATACACATACCGTTGTAATCGGGCGAATTTCTACTTTCAGATGCAACAGGAATTTTTGGGTTATGTCAATCGGTTCGCGACATATGGGATTTTCAACCTAAGAAATGGTTGAGAAGACAACAAATTTTTCGCAATTCTGCTGCTCCAAACGCTTAACCAGAATGGCCTAGGGAAAAAATACACATACCGTTGTAATCGGGCGAGTTTCTACTTTCAGATGCAATAGGAATTTTTGGGTTAGGTCAATCCGTTCGCGAGATATGGGAGTTTGAAGGCAAGAAATGGTTGAGAAGGCAAAAAATTTTTCGCAATTCTGCTGCTCCAAACGCTTAACCAGAAAGGCCTAGGGAAAATATACACATACCGTTGTAATTGGGCGAGTTTCTACTTTCAGATGCAATAGGACTTTTTGGGTTATGTCAATCCGTTCGCGAGATATGGGATTTTGAAGCCAAGAAATGGAAGAGGAGGCAAAAAATTTGTCACAATTCTGCTGCTCCAAACGCTTAACCAGAATGGCCTAGGGAAAAAATACACATACCGTTGTAATCGGGCGAGTTTCTACTTTCAGATGCAATAGGAATTTTTGGGTTAGGTCAATCCGTTTGCGAGATATGGGAGTTTGAAGCCAAGAAATGGTAGAGAAGGCAAAAAATTTTTCACAAATCTGCTGCTCGAAATGCTTAACCAGAATGGCCTAGGGAAAAAATACACATACCGTTGTAATCGGGCGAGTTTCTACTTTCAGATGCAATAGGAATTTTTGGGTTTGTTCAATCCGTCCGCGAGATATGGGAGTTTAAAGCTTAGAAATGGTTGAGAAGGCAAAAAATTTTTCGCAATTCTGCTGCTTCAAACGCTTAACCAGAATGGCCTAGGGAAAAATACGCGTACCGTTGTAATCGGGCGGGTTTCTACTTTCAGTTAGAATAGGAATTTTTGGGTTAGGTCAATCCGTTCGCGAGATATGGGACATTGAAGCTAAGAAATGGTTGTCAAGACAACAAATTTTTCGCAATTCTGCTGCTCCAATCGCTTAACCAGAATGGCCTAGGGGAAAAATACACGTACCGTTGTAATCGGGCGAGTTTCTACTTCGAAGTGCAATAGGAATTTTTGGGTTAGGTCAATCCGTTCGCGAGATATGGGAGTTTCAAGCTAAGAAATGGTTGAGAAGACAACAAATTTTTCGCAATTCTGCTGCTCCAAACGCTTAACCAGAATGGCCTAGGGAAAAATACACATACCGTTGTAATCGGGCGAGTTTCTACTTTCAGATGCAATAGGAATTTTTGGGTTAGGTCAATCCGTCCGCGAGATATGGGACTTTGAAGCTAAGAAATGGTTGTCAAGACAACAAATTTTTTGCACTTCTGCTGCTCCAATCGCTTAACCAGAATGGCCTAGGGGAAAAATACACGTACCGTTGTAATCGGGCGAGTTTCTACTTCGAAGTGCAATAGGAATTTTTGGGTTAGGTCAATCCGTTCGCGAGATATGGGAGTTTCAAGCTAAGAAATGGTTGAGAAGACAACAAATTTTTCGCAATTCTGCTGCTCCAAACGCTTAACCAGAATGGCCTAGGGAAAAATACGCGTACCGTTGTAATCGGGCGGGTTTCTACTTTCAGTTAGAATAGGAATTTTTGGGTTAGGTCAATCCGTTCGCGAGATATGGGAGTTTCAAGCTAAGAAATGGTTGAGAAGACAACAAATTTTTCGCAATTCTGCTGCTCCAAACGCTTAACCAGAATGGCCTAGGGAAAAATACGCGTACCGTTGTAATCGGGCGGGTTTCTACTTTCAGTTAGAATAGGAATTTTTGGGTTAGGTCAATCCGTTCGCGAGATATGGTACTTTGAAGCTAAGAAATGGTGGAGAAGGCAAAAAATTTTTCACAATTCTGCTGCTCCAAACGCTTAACCAGAATGGCCTAGGGGAAAAATATACGTACCGTTGTAATCGGGCGAGTTTCTACTTTCAGATGCAATAGGAATTTTTGGGTTAGGTCAATCCGTTCGCGAGGTATGGGAGTTTGAAGCCAAGAAATGGTAGAGAAGGCAAAAAATATGTCACAATTCTGCTGCTCCAAACGCTTAACCAGAATGGCCTAGGGAAAAAATACACATACCGTTGTAATCGGGCGAGTTTCTAGTTTCAGATGCAATGGGTATTTTTGGGTTAGGTCAATCCGTTCGCGAGATATGGGAGTTTGAAGCCAAGAAATGGTAGAGAAGGCAAAAAATTTTTCGCAATTCTGCTGCTCCAAACGCTTAACCAGAATGGCCTAGGGAAAAAATACACATACCGTTGTAATCGGGCGAGTTTCTACTTTCAGATGCAATAGGAATTTTTGGGTTAGGTCAATCCGTTCGCGAGATATGGGAGTTTGAAGCCAAGAAATGGTAGAGAAGGCAAAAAATTTTTCACAATTCTGCTGCTCTAAATGCTTAACCAGAATGGCCTAGGGAAAAAATACACATACCGTTGTAATCGGGCGAGTTTCTACTTTCAGATGCAATAGGAATTTTTGGGTTTGTTCAATCCGTCCGCGAGATATGGGACTTTGAAGCTAAGAAATGGTTGTCAAGACAACAAATTTTTCGCAATTCTGCTGCTCCAATCGCGTAACCAGAATGGCCTAGTGGAAAAATACACGTACCGTTGTAATCGGGCGAGTTTCTACTTCCAAGTGCAATAGGAATTTTTGGGTTAGGTCAATCCGTTCGCGAGATATGGGAATTTCAAGCTAAGAAATGGTTGAGAAGACAACAAATTTTTCGCAATTCTGCTGCTCCAAACGCTTAACCAGAATGGCCTAGGGAAAAATACGCGTACCGTTGTAATCGGGCGGGTTTCTACTTTCAGTTAGAATAGGAATTTTTGGGTTAGGTCAATCCGTCCGCGAGATATGGGACTTTGAAGCTAAGAAATGGTTGTCAAGACAACAAATTTTTTGCACTTCTGCTGCTCCAATCGCTTAACCAGAATGGCTAGGGGAAAAATACACATACCGTTGTAATCGGGCGAGTTTCTACTTCGAAGTGCAATAGGAATTTTTGGGTTAGGTCAATCCGTTCGCGAGATATGGGAGTTTCAAGCTAAGAAATGGTTGAGAAGACAACAAATTTTTCGCAATTCTGCTGCTGCAAACGCTTAACCAGAATGGCCTAGGGAAAAATACGCGTACCGTTGTAATCGGGCGGGTTTCTACTTTCAGTTAGAATAGGAATTTTTGGGTTAGGTCAATCCGTTCGCGAGATATGGGAGTTTCAAGCTAAGAAATGGTTGAGAAGACAACAAATTTTTCGCAATTCTGCTGCTCCAAACGCTTAACCAGAATGGCCTAGGGAAAAATACGCGTACCGTTGTAATCGGGCGGGTTTCTACTTTCAGTTAGAATAGGAATTTTTGGGTTAGGTCAATCCGTTCGCGAGATATGGGACTTTGAAGCTAAGAAATGGTGGAGAAGGCAAAAAATTTTTCACAATTCTGCTGCTCGAAATGCTTAACCAGAATGGCCTAGGGAAAAAATACACATACCGTTGTAATCGGGCGAGTTTCTACTTTCAGACGCAATAAGAATTTTTGGGTTATGTCAAACCGTTCGCGTGATATGGGAGTTTGGAGCCAAGAAATGGTGGAGAAGGCAAAAAATTTTTCACAATTCTGCTGCTCCAAACGCTTAACCAGAATGGCCTAGGGAGAAAATACACATACCGTTGTAATCGAGCGAGTTTCTACTTTCAGATGCAATAGGAATTTTTGGGTTAGGTCAATCCGTTCGCGAGGTATGGGAGTTTGAAGCCAAGAAATGGTAGAGAAGGCAAAAAATTTTTCACAATTCTGCTGCTCCAAACGCTTAACCAGAATGGCCTAGGGGAAAAATACACATACCGTTGTAATCGAGCGAGTTTCTACTTTCAGATGCAATAGGAATTTTTGGGTTAGGTCAATCCGTTCGCGAGGTATGGGAGTTTGAAGCCAAGAAATGGTAGAGAAGGCAAAAAATTTGTCACAATTCTGCTGCTCCAAACGCTTAACCAGAATGGCCTAGGGAAAAAATACACATACCGTTGTAATCGGGCGAGTTTCTACTTTCAGATGCAATAGGAATTTTTGGGTTAGGTCAATCCGTTCGCGAGATATGGGAGTTTGAAGCCAAGAAATGGTAGAGAAGGCAAAAAATTTTTCACAATTCTGCTGCTCTAAATGCTTAACCAGAATGGCCTAGGGAAAAAATACACATACCGTTGTAATCGGGCGAGCTTCTACTTTCAGATGCAATAGGAATTTTTGGGTTTGTTCAATCCGTCCGCGAGATATGGGACTTTGAAGCTAAGAAATGGTTGTCAAGACAACAAATTTTTCGCAATTCTGCTGCTCCAATCGCGTAACCAGAATGGCCTAGTGGAAAAATACACGTACCGTTGTAATCGGGCGAGTTTCTACTTCCAAGTGCAATAGGAATTTTTGGGTTAGGTCAATCCGTTCGCGAGATATGGGAGTTTCAAGCTAAGAAATGGTGGAGAAGACAACAAATTTTTCGCAATTCTGCTGCTCCAAACGCTTAACCAGAATGGCCTAGGGAAAAATACGCGTACCGTTGTAATCGGGCGGGTTTCTACTTTCAGTTAGAATAGGAATTTTTGGGTTAGGTCAATCCGTTCGCGAGATATGGGACATTGAAGCTAAGAAATGGTTGTCAAGACAACAAATTTTTCGCACTTCTGCTGCTCCAATCGCTTAACCAGAATGGCCTAGGGGAAAAATACACGTACCGTTGTAATCGGGCGAGTTTCTACTTTCATATGCAATAGGAATTTTTGGGTTAGGTCAATCCGTTCGCGAGGTATGGGAGTTTGAAGCCAAGAAATGGTAGAGAAGGCAAAAAATTTTTCACAATTCTGCTGCTCCAAACGCTTAACCAGAATGGCCTAGGGGAAAAATACACATACCGTTGTAATCGAGCGAGTTTCTACTTTCAGATGCAATAGGAATTTTTGGGTTAGGTCAATCCGTTCGCGAGATATGGGACATTGAAGCTAAGAAATGGTTGAGAAGGCAAAAAATTTTTCGCAATTCTGCTGCTTCAAACGCTTAACCAGAATGGCCTAGGGAAAAAATACACATACCGTTGTAATCGGGCGAGTTTCTACTTTCAGATGCAATGGGTATTTTTGGGTTAGGTCAATCCGTTCGCGAGATATGGGAGTTTGAAGCCAAGAAATGGTAGAGAAGGCAAAAAATTTTTCGCAATTCTGCTGCTCCAAACGCTTAACCAGAATGGCCTAGGGAAAAAATACACATACCGTTGTAATCGGGCGAGTTTCTACTTTCAGATGCAATAGGAATTTTTGGGTTAGGTCAATCCGTTCGCGAGATATGGGAGTTTGAAGCCAAGAAATGGTAGAGAAGGCAAAAAATTTTTCACAATTCTGCTGCTCTAAATGCTTAACCAGAATGGCCTAGGGAAAAAATACACATACCGTTGTAATCGGGCGAGT